>NC_048595.1:30164676-30414676 GCF_003668045.3 Cricetulus griseus | reverse complement strand
TGCTGAGATTATAGGCATGTGATGGCACACCCAGCCTTTGATTTAGTAAATCTCATGCTTTTTCCACAGACAAGGATGGGGACTTTAGTTCAGAGCCATTGGCTTCTGGCTTGAATATAAAGTTCAGTCATGGGGTACGGTCACCCCAGGAGTGAATGTGCCAGGAGTGGGGACACGTCAGCTTCTGGACATGGAGTTGACAATGAGGAAACAGCTCAAGAGAGAGAGATGGGGGAACATTCTGGGGGTGGAGGGAGATCAGGAGAGTTCAGTGTCCTGGAAGCCAGTGAAGAAAATGTTCCCTGAAGAAGGAACAAGCCAAGAGTGATGGCTGACACCTGCAGCCCCAGGGTTGGAGAGGCTCAGGAAAGTAGATGGCTGCATGATCAAGGCAAGGTTGGATTATCTAGAGATTCTAGTGAGTTTCTGCACAGTCTGGAGTGATACCCCACCTCGAAAACTAGGAAACAAACAACAAAATCCCAACACTACCAACAAGAAAAAGGAAGACAGCAGGTCAATGGACCACATGTAGAAAAGTCTGTCAGCCTGGGAACTAATTATTACACTTAGCCACATGAAGACCTATGGCCATCTTGACAGAAGCAGTTAGAATCTGTTCTTTTTGGATTGGGTTAAAGAAAACTACAGAAGGGAATTAGAGTCAGTGAATAGTGACAGCTCTTGCAAGGCTGCTCCAGGCCCCAGGGCTAGAGAGAGGATGTGACAGAGATGCTGCCTTGTCCAACACTCAGCTGTCACTGAGCAAAGCTGTGTTGTCCTGGAATGCTTGTGGTGCAGGGGTAAAAGAATTCACCAGAGCAGAACTGACATTAGAGTTTAAAACAGAATAGACTCTGTGGACAGAAACACAGCAGGCTGGTTCTTAGAGAGACAATTGCAGCATAGCAGGAATGGGGTACTGATACCACAGTTAAGAAAAGTTGCCTGGCCTAGCTTCACTTTGCCCTATGTGCAGTTGTTTGAGCAGACAAGGGGCAGCTCACTATTTGTCAAGCAGTGACTCCTATGACACTATTTGTCCATTTGGAGTACAGGCTCTTTAAGCTCTAATTGTTTGTGAAGCACCACAGGTCACTTTGTCAGGATCTGAGAAGCAGGGCAGTTGGTTTTCAGTTTTAGCCTTTGCTTATGTGTGTCTCAGGCACTTCATGTCCCTCATCCTGGTCCTGGAAATCTTCCTGCTTCAGGCTTCTGAGTAATTTGATTACGTATTTGTTCACCAAACATGACTCCCTTTGTTGTTTTTATTAATGTGCTAAATAGCCAAGAATAGCTTTGGACTTCTAATCCTCCTTCCTCTGTCTCCCAAGTGCTGGGACGGCACGTGCGTGTGAGCGTGTGCGCGTGTGCATGTATTCGTGTGTGTGTGTGTGTGCGTGTGTGTGTGTGTGCGTGTGTGCATGTGTGCGTGTGTGCGTGTGTGCGTGTGTGCGTGTGTGCGTGTGTGCGTGTGTGCGTGTGTGCGTGTGTGCTGCTGTGTGTGTGTGTGTGTGTGTGTGTGTGTGTGTGTGTGTGTGTGTGTGTGTGTGTGTTCCCCTTGCCCAGTTTATACAGTCCTGTGGTCCTGTCCAGGACCTGGTGCATGCTGGACAAGTACTCTATCAGGGAGTTACTTCTCCAGCCCCACTTGGCCTCTGAAGCTTGTTAGCAGCTGACAAACAGAGCTATGCAGGAAGTGTCTTTTATCTGCTCCTGATGGGGGAAATTCATGTGACATCAGCTTCACCATTTTCAGTGCACAATTGTCATTGAGCCTGTTCACCAGCTGAGGCACCATAACTTCCCTCTAGTTTCAGAGCTGTAAGCATCCAGCTATATTGGTGCTGTCTTTGTCATGGGTTAAGTCATTGTTTCCTTCCCCCTCCTCTCACTCCTGATAATCCCTGCCTATTCTCTATGCTGTGGGGTTTCTTTTCTGGACAGAACATGGTAATGATTAATTAATTTGTCTTTTGTGGGGGGTTATTTTATGGAACATGCTTTGAGATTCATCCAGGTTGTAGCATGTTTCAGTACTTCATTCCTATTCATGGGTGAATAGTATTCCATTGTGTGACTATACCACAGGTTATTCATCCAATAATGAACACTTGGCTTGTTGTTTTTCCTTTTGCTATTACCAAGAATACTACTGTAAACATTTGTGTGAGGTTTTCTCTGGATGTGTGTTTACATTTTCCTTGAGTATAATGGTAGGAGTGCAATTGCTGAGACATTTGATAATTACACACTTAGTTACTTTATAGTGTAGGCACTGCTACACTTTTCTATGGGGGTTGCATTGTTGCTGTTTTTCCATGTCATCGAAATCTTTCTTGGTAGTAATCAGAACCTTGTTTTTTCAACTTCCATCTCATTAAAGACTGATGGCATGGTGGTCATTTTCTATCCTCTTGGAGACATGTTTTTCCATAATTTTCCTTTTCTTTTTTTACTTTGTTTTGATGGTTTTGAGATTTATTCATTTTTATAAATAAATGTTATGTGTATGAGTGATTAAGAGCACTGGACCACCTGGGTTCAATTATCAGCAAACACATGGTAGCTTCCAACTGGTTGTAACTCCAGTTGCAGAGGATCTGAGCTCCTCTCCTGGCCTCTGTGGTTAATGCACCCAAGGCACACACAGACATACATGTAGGGAAAACATCCATACACACAAATAATTATAATCAGTTAAAGTAATGTTTTGCATCAGGATTTCTATCATTGTTTTTGTTGGTAGGAGAACCCTTAAACACTGATGACTTTGAAATGATGGTTCAAAAGGAAATACCTAGAATTTCCATCCAGTCTCTAAAGCATCAGAAGAATATGATGGAGGTAAGGTGGCAGCTCATTTCCTGAGAGGTTTGCTGAGGGGTTTGATAGACAGTTCTATTTGAATGCTTCACTTTACAATCCATATCCTTATTGGTTTTGTTTTATTTGGGGGGAAGGGTTATGATTTGCTATGTAGCCCAAGCAGACTCAGAACTTGATCTTCCTGTCCCTGCTCTCTGAGTGTTGGGATTGCAGGCGTGTGCCCTCATGCAGATGAACTGTAATGGAGATCAGAGGGTCTCACCCCGTATAAGTCATTTTTCTGTTGCTGTGGTAAAAACACTATGAAGAAAAGCAACTTATGTTGAGTTTAAATGGGCCTATTGATCCCAAGGAATAAGAGCTCATCATGGCAGAAGAGCATGGCAGCAGGAAAATGAAGGTGAGAGAGCACAGTTCCAACTACAAACATGAAGCAGGGAGGGCAACCTGGAAGTGAGGCAAGGCTATGAGCTCATTTTTTTTTTTAGTGATATATTTTTTATCAGTTCAAATTAGGAACAAGTTTGCTTCACATGTCAATCCCTTCTCCCTCTCCCTCTCCCTCTCCCTCTCCCTCCCCTCAGCTCCTGACCTGCCCCCCACTCCATTCCCCCTCCACACCCCAGGAAGGATAGGGCCCTCAACAGAGGCTCCCCAAAGTCCACCATCATTCTGGGACTGGCCTAGGCCATCCACCATGTGTTCAGGTGGAGAGAGCATCCCTTCACATGGGAAGGGCTCTCAAAGTCCCTTCTTACACCAGGGAAATTTACTAATCCACTACCAGGGGCCCCATAGAGTGCGAAGGCCTCCTACTTGACATCCATGTTTAGGGGTCTGGAGCAGTCCTGTGCTGGCCTCCCAGACAGCAATCTGAGGTCCATGTTCTCCCCCTTGTTCAGGCCAGCTGTTTCTGTGAATTTCACCAGCCTGGTCCCGACCCCTTTGATCTTCATTCCTCCCTCTCTGCAACTGGGTTCCAGAGTTCAGTTCAGTGTATATATGTGGGTGTCTGCCTCTGCTTCCATCAGCCCCTGGATGAGGGCTCTAAGATGGCATAAAAAGTAGTCATCAGTCTCATTATAGGAGAAGAGAGTTTAGGTTATCCTCTCCACCATTGCCTAGATTGTCATTTCGTGTCATCCTTGTAGATCTCTGGAAATCTCCCTGGTGCCAGATTTCTCCTCGGACCTATAATGGCTCCCTATGATATGGTGTCTCTCGTCCTGCTCTCCTCTATTCTTCCCCCAACTCAACATTTCTGCTCCTCCATTTCTTCATCTCCCCACCTCTTCTTCTCTTCTCCTTCTGGCAGCTCCCTGTCCCCTACCCTCATGCTCCTAATTAGCTCATGAGATCTTACCCCTTCCCATTCTCTGGGCTCCATGCATTTTTCTCTTAGTGTTCTTCTTTTTTCCTAGTTGCTTTGGTGAAGAAGATTGTAGGCTGGTAACCCTTTGCTCTATGTCTAAAATTCATATATGAATGAGTACATACCATATTTTCTTTTTGTGACTGGATTACCTCACTCAGGATGGTTTATTCTAGTTCCATCCATTTGCTGAGAATTTCAAGATTCCATTGCTTTTTTTCTGCTGAGTAGTACTCCGTGTATAAATGTACCACATTTTCTCTATCCATTCTTCAGTTGATGGACATCCAGGTTACTCCCAGGTTCTGGCTATTACAAACAATGCTGCTATGAACATGGTTGAACAGATGTCCTTGTTGTATGAAAGTGCATTATTTGGGTATATGCCCAAGAGTGAAATTGCTGGATCTTGAGGTAGACTGATTCCCATTTTTCTGAGCAACCACCATATTGATTTCCAAAGTGGTCTTACAAGTTTGGACTCCCACCATCAATGGAAGAGTGATCCTTTTTCTCCACATCCTCTGCAGCACAGATTGTCATTGGTGTTTTTAATTTTAACCATTCTGACTGGTATAAGATGGTATCTCAGAGTGGTTTTGAGTTGCATTTCTCTGATGGCCAAGGATTTTGAGCACTTTCTTAAGTGTCTTTCAGCCTTTTCAGCTTCCTCTGTTGAGAATTCTCTATTTATTTCTGCACCCCACTTTTTAATTTCATTGTTTGGTGTTTTGGTGGTTAGCTTCTTGAGTTCATTGTATATTCTGGAAATCAGCCCTCTATCAGATGTGGGGTTACTGAAGATCTTTTCCCATTCTGTGGGCTGTTGTTTTCTCTTATTGACTGTGTTCTTTGCCTTACAGAAGCTGCTCAGTTTCAGAGGTCCCATTTATTAATTGTAGATCTCAATGTCTGTGCTACTGGTGTAATGTTCAGGAATCAGTCTCCTGTACCAATTCGATCAAGGGTATCCTCCACTTTCTCTTCTAGAAGATTCAGTGTGGCTGGATTTATGTAGAGATATTTGATGCATTTCACTTAAGTTTTGTGCATGGTGACAGATATGGAACCACATGCAATCTTCTGCATGTCCGAATCCAGTTGTACCAGCACCATTTGTTGAAGATGCTTTCTTTTTTCCATTGTATAAATTTAAATTCTTTGTCAGAAATCAGGTTTTCATACATGTGTGTGTTAATATTAAGGTTTTCAATTCAATTCCATTCGTTTATCTGTGAATTTTTGTGCCAATACCAAGCTGTTTTCAGAACTATGGCTCTGTAATAGAGCTTGAAGTTAGGGATGGTGATGCCTCCAGAAGATCCTTTATTGTACAGAGTTGTTTTGGCTATCCTAGGTTTTTTTTTTTGTTTTTCCATATAAAGTTGAGTATTGTTATTTCAAGGTCTGTGAAGAACTGTGTTGGGATTTTGATGGGGATTGCACTGAACTTGTAGATTGCTTTTGGCAAGATTGCCATTTTTACTATGTTGATTCTACCTATCCAAGAGCATGGGAGATCTTTCTGGCTATGATCTCTTAAACTGCGCCAGTGATCTACTTCCTACAGCAAGGCTGCACCTTCCCATATCATCCACAAACAGCACACCAACTGGGGACCACATGTTTAAAGATCTGAGCCTAGGGGGACATTCTCATTCAAACACCCTTGATATTTAAGTCAGTTCCCCTCATAGTGAAGATGCCAGTTACCAACAGTTCCAGCCTTTGATTTCTCACTGCTTCTGTTTTAGGATGTAGAAAATAACATCTTGAATGTCAGTGCCCAAGATTGTGAGATCCTTGATAAGTATTTTGCTAAATTTCAGCAAGTCTACATTGCTGAGTCATTCTCCAAGAGACTCCAGAAGCTGTACGTATCCTTCTGTTCCATGGCAGCACTTACATGGTATTGAAGGTTCTACTATTTAAATAAATTGACTGTAATGATTTGGATCTTCCCACAGCAAAGAAAAGAAGAAATCTTTAAGCTGTCCCTGTAAGAATCCTTGTTTAATTTAATTTATTCTCTCTCTCTCTCACTTCTCTCTTTCTCTCTCCCTCTATCTCGCTCTCACTGTGCGTGTGTGCGTGTGTGTGTGTGTGTGTGTGTGTGTGTGTGTGTGTGTATGTGTTCCTCTGTGTGTATGTATTTGTGTGAGCATGAGTGTGGAGGTCAGAGTTCAGTGTTAGGCAACTTCCTCACTTGTTGCCTAATTCAATTCTTTTTCATTTAAAAAGTTTGTTTTTTATTAATTATGTGGGGGGCTAGAGGTGGGCACAGGCACATGTGAATGCAGGGCTCACAGAGGTCAGAGGAGGACCTCAGATCACCTCAAGCTGGAGTTATAGGTGATGTGAGCTCAGATATGTTTTCTAGGTACTGAACTTGAGTCCTCTGCAAGGGCACAAACACTCTTAAACACTCAACCATCACTCTAGCCCTCTAGTTCAACATTTAAAATCTATATTTACTTATTGTGTGCAAGCTAAGTAACATGCTGCTGCTGCTGATGATGATGAAAAGGAGGAGAAAGAGGATTACAAGAGGTCTCTCTGTGAACCTGGAGTTCACTATTGAGCTAGACTGGGTGAATGGCAAGCCCCAAAGACACTGTTGTCTTTACCTTCCCAGTGCTGACATTACCAGATTGCTGCTCTGCCTCGATTTTTTTCTTTCCTAAGGGGGTACATGTAATCCAGGCTCAGTTGCTCACACTGGCATGACAGCCACTTCACTGAGGGAGCCATCTTCCTAGCCTCTCATGATTCGTGTTCTATGAAGTTTTGCATTTGTGTCCTTCCTTAGGGGAGGAGGATGCTGTGACTCTGTGTTTTGGGGACCCATGGTGTATTAAATAGCTTAATCTATGAGGTGACTCTTAACACATTCCAATCTAACCCTCAGTGCTGATAGCCACCTTTGATTTTTCCAGGAAGGGATTGCTCAAGAGATGTCCAATATCACCCATGAAAAATGTGTTCTCATTTTATGGCAGATGAAAATTCAGGTAACTTCCACTTTTAAAAAGTTAGTTTTTATATGTTTATGTGTATGTGTATTTTTCCTGCATGCATTTCTAAGAGAATTTCTGATTCTCTGTAAATGGAGTTAGAGATAGTTGTGAGCATTCAGAGCTGGGAATCGAACTCACAACTTCTGGAACATGACTATCTTAAGAACCACAGCTCTCCAATGCTGAGCCTTCTCTCCAGCCACAACTTTCATTTCTTTATACCCATTGTTCCTTTTTCTAGCCAATATCACCTGATATTTTTTATTCCTGTTTTCCTTTTGAGATAACATGTTTCTGTGCATACCAGGCTCGCCTCAAACTCTAACAACATTTCTGCCTCAGCCTTCTGAGTGCTGAATTATAATCATGTGCCATCACACCCAGCACCCATTCATTTAAAGTAAAAAAAAAAAAACTTAGTAGCTTGATTTGTACACTAAGTCAGACCCCCTGAAGCTGGGGTACGGGCATCGTGAAGAAACTGATGTGGGTGCTGGTGCTGGGATCCTAACTTGGGAACTCTGGAAGAGCAGAGAACACTCAACTGCTAAGGCATCTCTCCAGTGCCTTGTATTATTTGCATTACCATGTATTGTGTGTGGTCACACGTGTGCTCTGGTGTGCTTGTGAAGGCAGAGGATGGTTTAAAGGAGTCAGTTCTGTCTTCCTTCCATATGTTACTCAGGGACAGAACTCCGGTCATCAGGCTTTGCAGCAGCTGCCTTTGTCTACTGTACCACCTCTTCAGAGAGGAGTCAAGAATATCTCCAAGTTATCAGTTTGAGCAACTGGCTGAATAGTATTGTCATTTACAGAAACAGGGAGCCACTGGGGAGGAACAGAGGGAGTGTGTGTGTGTGTGTGTGTGTGTGTGTGTGTGTGTGTGTGTGTGTGTGTGTGTGGTTAGGCAGGCAGTTTAACCTTGGTGCGAAAAGACAGGATGTATTTTTCATTTGTAAGTACAGTTTGATTGGCAAACAACAGAGCTGTATTTCAGGCCCCTGAAAATACTTGTCTGAAGTTCAAGATGATGGCAGGACTGGATGAATTCATAAATGGATATATACACTATATACACAGTATATACATACAATAATCTTGTTTATTTAAATAGATATACAAAACATAGATTAATAGAGTGAATATCTCTGGTCCTACTTCCATCGCTCATTAACATTGGACAAGTTTGGTCTGGTAAGATGACTAAGAGGATTAAAAGTGGTTGCCAGGGAATCATGACCAGCTAACTTAGATGGTTAGGTCTCTGGGGGAAATAAAGATCAACTCTAGAACGTTGTCTCTGCCCTCCACACCTGGGATGTGGCACCCACATTCACACTCAATCTTATCCCATATCTCCACACACTCTCCTGGGGTCAGAGAAGTTTAAAGCAAAGTCCCATACTGTGAACCATAAATGCCTGTCAATTAAATAGAAGTATTTAAACTGGGTGTCCTGGCATCTGTCTTTAATCCCAGCCCTGAGGAGATAGAGGCAGTAGGATCTGAAGATCATGATCAGCCTTGGCTACACAGTGAATTTGAAGGTAGCTTAGGACACATAAAACAGTGGCTTGAACAACAAAAAAGAAAACAAAGAACCTAGTTTTGGTTTAGAAATATACTAACTATTTCATGGAGACCTTGATAGAAGAATTTGATCAACAGGATTGAACAGTGGCTGGAGAAGCTGTGTGTAGTGACACAGGCTTTAATCCGTGGATTTGGAAGACAGATGTAGCCAAATTTCTGAGTTTGAGAACATCCTGGAGTAAGTAGTGAGTTCCAGGACTGCTAGAACTACACAGTGAGACCCTGTCCTTCCAGAAAGGGGGATGGGAATTGGGAAGGTGATCTAGAGAGATGGCTCAGTGGCACATAACCCTTGACTGCTCTTGCAGAGTGAAGTGACTTTCTGGTGATCTCAACCTGTGATTGTTCCCAACCCAGAGCAAGTGCAAGGCATTGTGAACACAGCTGAGCTCTGCATTCCATTTTGAACTCTTGAGATGCAGCAACCTAACTGCAAAAGGCCAACCCTGTCTGCAAAGAAGAACTAGTCACTTGCTAAAGCACACAGCCCCCCTTAGTCTCTCTTCCTCCTAGCTTGGTGAAAGATTCCTAGTCTGTAAGAGAGGCATGCTTGCTTAGTGTGAGCTCTTCTCAGGTTCTCTGAAATAAACCCTCCTGCATTTGAGTCCAGTATCCTGACCTCTTCTTCCACACCATTTCCTAACATGGCTTTCGATCCTGGTGTAGGTGCTTGGAGTTGGAGAACCTCTTGCACCCAGGCATCACATGCAGCAGCAGGGTACTCAGGGCTAACCCTTGGATCCTGAGGTGTCCCTGAGTTACTTCCTCCTGTCTCTGATCCTCCCCTATTTTCTTCCTCTCACTCTTCCTCTGCCAGGCCTCTGGATTGAGGATTGCAGATTGCCTTAGGCCAAGTTCATCTAGACTGCTGGGTCATGGCAGGTATAGCACTCAAAACACACGGAATTGTCTCTCCAACTGCCACATATTTAATCCACCAGGCCTTCCTTATTTCTCTCTCTCCCTTCCACAAACTTCTGTCCCCTCTCCTCTTTCTTCCCCCAATTGGCCATAGAAATAATGAAGGTCATTCTCACCTTGCAGTCAGACATCCAACCCAAGGCCATCCTCTGATCTGTGAGCTGATGAGTGTCTTCTGTCTGGATGAGTCTTTAGGACTCCCTCATCTTCTCTGTGCTCAACCCTTCTCTCCAGGAGAGGATCATCATCTCTCTTAAAGCTCGGAACTCCCATTCTATAACAGATGCCCTAGCTTCTCACCACTCTGCCTTCTCATAATTCAGTTCTAGGGATTGCACTCAGGACTTTGGTCTTGGCTGCAGCTGCCTTAACCACTAAGCAGGTTTCATTTCAGCATGTGTCCATGTGAGAAATGAGGTGAAGTCCACAGAGGCAGCATCTCTTCAACACTGTGCTGCATGGAAGAAGAAGCTGTGGGGAAGGGAGACAGGACGCTGCCTTGTGTTGGGACTGGGGAAGGAGACTTGATTTCCATCCAGGGCTGGTCATGGCTGAGTGGTGTTTGTTCTGGATCTTGAAGGAAAGCTAGGATTCCAATGGGTAAAGATGAATTACCAAGGAGTAAGCTTTAGCTCAAGAGAGCAGGAGGAATGAGTCTTATTAGAGATGCAGTCAGCAATGCAGTCTGTCATGGAGCACATGTCCTGGTTTATAGCCAGAGAGTCTTGTCACTTGTTTCCCCTCTTTAGTACATTGTGTGTTACGTAGACAGTTTCTCTCTCATTCCAGATTCATCCTGTCATTTTGTTGCTCAATTTGTTTCCTGAGATCCATTGAAAATGGTTAAATGAGTCTGTCAATTAGGATATATGCATGGAATGGTGGGATCTGGGACACTAGCTTTATAAAGGAGGAAGTGGTGGATGTATGTCAGGATGGCACACACCTTTAATCCCAGCAATCAGGAGGCAGAGGCAGAGGCAGAGGCAGAGGCAGAGGCAGAGGCAGAGGCAGAGGCAGAGGCAGAGGCAGAGGCAGAGGCAGAGGCAGAGGCAGAGGCAGAGGCAGAGACAGAGGCATAGACAGAGGCAGAGGCAGATAGTTCTCTAAGTTCATATCCAGCCTGGTATACAGAGTAAGTTCCAGGTCAGCCTGTGCTGGGAGGCCCTGCTGGTCTGAGGTTGCAGTCTAGTGGTCTGGCAGCTCTCTTTGAACTCAGCAACATGAATGATGCCTCCCCACACCCCAATCTCAGGTAGAAAGTGTCCTCTTCTGTACCTGACCTTATATGGAGGTTGTCTCTATGCACTGATGTATGACTTATCTCTTCTGTGACTCTGGATGCGGTCCCCTGCAGAAGTTTTTCCCCTGCTGCTCCTATGGTAATTAGACTTTGTGCTAGGAATGCTATAGTAGGACCTTGATTCCACACATGCTAACTAAGACTTGTACTGGGAATTTTTTTGTAGGAGTGTGCCATTTACTGCAAATTAGGCAATTCTACAGCTACAATCCCAATCCTATATATGTCAACAGCCATATGAATTACAGCAGGATAACTAATATTCAAACTGCAGACCTACCACATAGTGATAAGGGAGCTCCACCTGGCAAGGCCTTGGAGTCACTTTATCTCTTCCCTAAGAATAGCTTTGGGTGATTCCCACTACTTGTGTGTGTTTATCTCATGAAAATATTCCATTCATTTTGCTATATAATCACAATATATAGGATATATACTAGGTGTTTCATATTTTTTTAAAAGGCCCCAGAGAAAGGAATTTCTTCTCATTCAGGAGTCAGCTATCAGAGTGCCCTGCTGTTTACCCTTAGGTTGATATAGCTCTGAGAAGTCCCCTATAATCAGTTAACATTTGGCAAAATGCTAATTCGGATCAAATGTCACACATTTTCCTCCTAAAGCTCATGCATGTTGCCACAGTTACCACAGTGCTGTGTTTCCAGATGCTGGGAATGTAAAGGCAAATGTCAGTATGTAGAGAGCACAGAGGTACAGTGTCTCTTCCCCACCTCCTTTGTACATTTACCAGTTACAAACTTCTAGCTTAAGTAACCATACAACTGTAGCTTTATGTACTAACTCATCTTCTCCAATCTTTAAAATATAGCTCCAACTCTGACCCTCACTGTCCGTTAAGATATTCCTAGACATTTTACAAGTCAGGTCCTCTCTGAGACATGGTATACATACATATATGCAGGCAACATACATATACATAGAATTAAATAAATGAATCATATTTTTAAAGTAATGAAAAGGAATATAGGCTTGGGTCTAGGGAGACACTCAGGCAGTAAAGTCCTTGCTGCAGAAGTGTGAGAACCTGAGTCAGATCCCACATCCACAGGTGTAGGGGTGAGCACCTGCGATCCCTGTGCTGAGGAGTGAGGACAAGAGGATCCCTGGGGCTTGCTGACCAGAAAGTCTGACCACATCACCAAGTTCCAGGGATAATGAAAAACTGTCTCAAAAATATAGTGAGAGAAATTGGGAAAGAAACTTGATAGTTTTTCTTTCATGTAGCCCAGGTTGTGGGAATCTGTGCAGCTATGGATGACCTTGAATTTTTGCTCCTCCTGCCTCTGCATAAAAAGTGCTGGGATTGCAAGCCTGGGCCACCATACCTCCTATGGATATGTGACTTTACAAACCATAATTTTATATATCAACCATTTCATGTGAAATGTTGCAACAATCAGTCATAGTAGCACACACCTTTAATACCAGCACCTGAGGCAGATGCAGGTGAATCTCTGTGAGTTCAGGCCAGCCATGGCTACATAGTGAGTCCCTGCTCTAAACAAAATTGACCTGGCCAAGAAGAGACTGGTTCTGTTGACAAGCCAAAGACAGGTGGCATTCCCCTCCCTGTGGTTGGTTGTTGAAACCATTCCAAACCTCAGATGAAGTCTACATCCTGTTCCTTGGAAACACAGAGGGATCACCTTCCAGGACAAACAAACAGAAGGGCAGCACATCATGGGTGTGAACACACACACACACACACACACACACACACACACCAAAAATAATCATAATACAAATTATTGTTAAGGTCCCCAGAGATGGGTTAAGGGAACACACTGTTCTTCTCCAGGACTTGTGTTCACACTCCAGCACTCTCATCAGTTTGCTCATATCTACCTGCAATTCTAACTCTTGGGGATCTGATGACCTCTTCTGCCCAGCACAGGAACACCCCCCAACACAATATTTAATAAAACTTTTAAAAAACCTTAAATTAATTCAGAACTGGAGTGATAGCTTATTGGCTGCTCTAGTTAAAGTCATAGAATTAAATAAATAAATAAATGTTTAACTCTCAGCTTCTACATAAGGACTCAAGACTATCTGTAACTAAGTTTAAGCTAGTTTGACACCTTCTTCTGGCCTCCATGGGCACCAGATATGCAAGTGATGTACAGACACGCATTCAAGCAAAGCCCCATGCATATAAAATAAAATTTAAATTAAATAATATATCCCAAAAGAAAATAGCATTTTGTCCAGGCATTGTGGTCACACTTATAATCAAAGCACTGAGAAGACCGAAGCAAGAAATTTAAGAGTTCAAGACCCTGACATAGTAACTCGTTGTTGGGCCCCTGACCCCACAGGATCTCTGTGAGTTGCTTGTCAGCCAATAACCACAGGTGCATCCTATTTTCTAGTGCTGACTTACAGCCCCAGCCTTGCCCCGCTGTCATCAACTGCACCTGGGAAAACATGAGCTCTTACACCTGGGTTTTTCCACTGTGCTGTAAGTCTGTATATAAGGCTGCTCCCTCCCTGTAATAAAGACACAGACACACATTCTTTTAGCACAAACAGCCGGATGTCCTGTCTTTCATTTAAATCTCCAGGCTTTTGCCTAGTACACTAGACTTGCTTGTGGCGCAGACACCACACATATTGTATCAGGAAGGAAGGGAGGATGGAAGGATCCTGCTGTCTAATGAGTCCATCTAAAGGATCCCACGAGATTTGCTCAGGTTTTTCAGCCCAGACTGCTCTTCCCTGGCATCTGCATGACTGGCCCCTCACTCCTGCTTCTAAGATACTGCCAGCTAAGAGCTATAACACTGTGGTCACAGACAGCCATGCTGGGGACACAAAAGGAAAGAGTCTTCAGTTTAGAAACACAGAGGGAGTGTCTGGTTCTTTCATGTTTCCAGGAATTGGTGAAGGTGCCATATCACATCACCTGTGAATAATAATCCATGAAAGCAGTGGATTAAAGTTAGGCCAGAAGGGCCAGAAATGTATAGATGCATGCATGCCACCATAAAGTCACATCAAGTTGGAAGTTAGCTTTGTGTCTCTGGTTGGAATGATTTCTAAGAGTGTGAAGAGGGGGAAATTTATTCTAGGCAGCTGAAGATAAGATAAATATCTTCCAAGGCAATTCAGTGATTAAATTCAATATTGCCTACGAAGTTTGTATATAATTAGGAAAAAAGAAAGGATTACTATTGTGGGATATTTGTATACTGTGTGAAGGTGTATTGCTGTGAAAAGTGTAATTAAAAAGCTGAATGGCCGATAACTAGGCAAGAGGTATAGGCAGGATTTCCAGGGACAGAGAGGAAGAGGAGAATCCAGGTGAGCAAAGGTATTAGAGGCTGTGGTTTATTTGTTAGGTGAAAAGCTGCTTGGAATTATGGACCTAAACCACAATGACCAGCCATCCCCAGCCTCTAATTGTTCATGTTGTTGTTAATGTTTAGACGGTTCATTTACTTTTATGTGTATGAATGTTTTGCATGCATGTATGTAAGTACAAGAAGATGGTATTAGATCTCAGGAACTGGAGTTATGGATGGCAATAAAATCCACTGGGAGCCAAAATTGGATCTTCTATAAGAGCAGCAGGTGCTCTTAACTGTTGAGCCATCTCTCTAGGCCCAAGCCTAAGTGCTTTTCTAGCTAAAGTGCAAGTTATTCCCATTTTTCTCCCATATTAATTTCTTTTTTAATACTGGAGATTGAACACAGGGCCTCATACATGCTAGGCAAGAACTCTACCAATAAGATATGATCTCAGCCCTATATGTTTTGGTTTTTTATTTATTATATTATGTTTTTAGGGGGACACCTATAGCCCTGTGCATCCTGGATCTCACTATGTAGTCCAGGATGGCATGGAACTCAGAGATCTACCTAGCCCTGTCTCTTATTGCTTGGATTAAAATCATGCACCACCATGCCCAACACAGGCTAGATTTTTCCCAAGGTATTGAAGAGGGGTTTTAGAAGGAGGATGAGATGCAAAGTAGGGATTCATAGGAGAGGAGAGTGTGGGCAGAGAGGGGTCCCCCAAAGGGGAAGTGGAGCTATTTCCACACAGCTGTTGAGAGATTCTGTGTACTCGACAGCTGTGAGGGTGGGGGTGGGAATGATAGCAGCAGAGTGAATGAGCTGTAGGAGGACCATGGCCTGCAGATTTGGGCCTCAGAGAGAGCAAGGAATGACAGTTGGGGAAGTTTAAGGCATCTGTGGAGTCAGAGACAGAGATGTCCTGGCGAGAAGTCGTTAGGTGGATCTCATTGGGGAGACCCAGGAAGACTGGAGAGTAGTGAAACTGCACATTTAGGTTTTGGTAGACAGGCAGACATAGCTGTCAGAGGCCTGTAGGTAATTTTCCTGACTAAAAAGCTTGTGGTATGACTTAGGAGGAACATCCATCTCTCAGAGCTCTGTGAAGAAAGCCTGAGAGAAAGAATGAGAGCTGGGTGGTGGGTAGTCCAGCTGTGGAGTCTAGGAAGGGGTTCTGGTTGGACAGTGGGTTGTTTGTCAGAGGTAGATGGGCAAAGGACATGGTTCCCAGCTGTGGGGGCAATACATGATTCAGTTCTAGTCTAAAGATAATGAGCCCAGGTCTTATAATTTGAAGTGGTTAAAAGATCAGGTGTTTTAAAGAGTCAGTTTAGAAGCCACATGTGGTGGTGACCCAGTCACTCAGGGGGCTGAGGCAGTTGGATCTCTGTGAGTTTGAGCCCAGCCTCTCTATATGGCCATTTTCAGGACACCCAGGGCCACCATTGTGGAATTGTTGAGGTTAGGCTTCATATTGGGGACCATTTAGTCACGTTTTGGTCATCTGACATTTCTGGAACAGGTGATACCTTGTTCATGTAGGTGTGCAGAGGAATGAGGGGCATGGATTGTCTGGAGTGGAGTCCCAGCAGCTCTTTTTAAAGAATGTCCAAATGATGCCAGTTTAGTAGCCCTGATAGTAAGGGTTATTTTGAACGAATGGTGCCAGGGGAGAGAGGGAAAATGTTAGTTCTGCTATTTGGAGGAGTTAAAAACTAAATAGGAGCAAAACCAGAAATCATCCCAAGGTGAATTGGACAGATGGGGAAGAACTATAGAATTATTGCACTTGCCATCACAACTCTAGGTTTGCCTATGTGAACCCAGACAGGGAAAGGAAGAGTTTGGCTTGCCCTGTGCCTATCTACTCCTCACTCAACTTTCTCATACAGGATCAACACAGGATATCACCCCAAGATGAATTGGGCAGTTGGGAAAGAACACATCTTTTCTCTACTAAAATACCTCTGAGAGATGAGGCTCAGTTCAGTTCCTTAGGGACACAAAATTGTCACCTCCCTGTCATTACAAATAAAATGAGAATATTGAATAAGATCATTTGAAGGGCAGAAGAGCAGCTTCTGGTCCATGGAAAGCTCTGAAGAAGTATGTGTCAGCAATCTCTTTACTTCAGAGAACGTTTAGGCTGTGTCTCCTGGCAGGGGCATGGTCACCTGAGTCCCTGCAGGCTCCCTGGTTGTCACCCAAGAACTCAAGCACTCATTCATGTCACTGACCTATGATGGTGTTATCTGGTTCCCAGTGGCTCCTGTGTGTCTGTCTTCTGTCCTGGTGTTGTGATGTCTGTGTGGTGAAGAGTGTGGATCCAGAGACAGAATCACAGTACCTGTGGTGATCCTGTATGAGAAAGGTAAGTGAGTAGTAAATAGGCACAGGGCAAGCCAAACTCTTCTTTTCCCTGTCTGGGTTCACATCGGCAAACCCAGAGTTGTGACAGCAAGTGCAATAATTCTATAGCAGCTGCCTGAACTACATTTTGGGATTTGGTGGCTGCTCTGCTGTGGAAGGAATAGAACTAGGTGTCTCTTGAGAGTGTTCATGAAGATCTGTACACTGCTATGCTTTTGTGTTGTCCTTGTTAAAATCCTAGCAGTGGTGGCATCAACCATCATTATTTGACAGTCAGGCCATTAACCCCTGGAGAGCTGGGTAGCATACTCCTTCTTTTATTTCTTCACTCTTTGAATGGAGATCTCCCAGGCACCTGTATTTCCTTTATACAGTTACCACACAGCAGGACCACACCTGTGTAGTGGCATCTTGTTTCTCCAACAGACTTGAGGCAGTAGCCACACCTTAGGGTGTGGCTTCAGTGTGTGGAAGAGGAGAGGCCTGTCTCTCTCTCTCTCTCTCTCTCTCTCTCTCTCTCTCTCTCTCTCTCTCTCTCTCTCTCTTTCTTAGGTTGTGGTCAGAGCATCCTGCAGGAGACATTGTATCTCCAGGAACAAAAGACTGCAGTGGTTATTTACCATCATTGTGGGAGTGCTCCCCCAAATAAATACCTGTTAATTCTTTATCCAGGTATTTATGTACTTCCTTTAGCCTGCCTTCACTTGGTGACCAACCTCCCCCAATAGCCCCATAGGAATTAGAGTGTCCAGGCAAAACTCCCATAAACTCCCCCTCTGCCTGCTACCATCCCTGCCATGGGGTTCCCCCAACTTCGTGGAGCAGTGAATACTTCCTTGCCTACTCTGACTCCTGGTGTCCCTGCCCATGTGGCCTATTGCTTCAGCTGCTACTATGGCTTTTCCCCAAGTCCCCAGAGCTACAGTGGCTTTTCCTTTCACCCCCACATTCCCTGATGTTCAGTGCCCAGCACCAGGGCCTACGCTAGAGCTATCGCTCAGCTTCCAAAGGTTACCAGCCCAGCACACCCCTCCATAGCTGGAGCTCCTACCAAGGAATGTTGCCCTGCTCTGCTGGCCTACCAGAAAATGCCAGCCCTTCAGCTCTTGCTTTATGTGCTGGTTGCTTCCTTTTCCTCTCTCCTCTAACAAAAAAACATTTGTTAAGTGTTGCTTAGGATTTACAGGTTATGTGACATTTGAGGCAAGTCAGGAGTTCCAGTATCCCTGGATTTACTTCAGTAGTACACCTGTGACACTTGTTGGCCAAACATACTTATTGCAACTCAAAGTCAAGGAGCAAACCAGCAAGCACCCAGACCTCAAAATTCTGGGATTTTAATTGAGGTAAATTGCTGGATATTTTGCAATTTAGCTAATAAACAAACAACAATTAATTAATTAACTACTCCACACCAATGGTAGATAATATTAATATATAGGAATTATTTTTTTCATTTCTGCTATGGATGGAATTTTAGAAGAGGTATATTACTTACCTGGGACATATTCACTCTTAGCCACAGTTGCTGTTAGCTTGATAATCCATATCATATCCTTCAAGAAATGGTTAGATAATAGAGCTAAGAATGAGGAACTTCTAGAAGTTATACACAATTTACAGACTAGTCGTGATAGCTTATGGAAAAGGATTCATAGCAATGAAAATGACTATGATTTGACAAACAGAATTCACAAAATGGAACATGCTAATGAACTGCTAACAGAAAAATTCATTCCATGTCTAGGATTAGTGGCAAGATTGCAGATAGATCATTGTTTCTGGAAAACAATCTACATGCCATCCAAATAATCACTAAGTATGAGAATATTAAATATCTGAAATCATGTGTGAATGATGAAAATAAAAAACTGATTTAATGAAATAGTTCAAAGGTTTTACAGTTCAGGAAGTTCGAATACTTTGAGAAACAATGGTGAATATACTACAGGCCACAGAAGGCCTTCTTAAAATTGATACATAAGGATTTAAGGTACAAACAAAAGAGAATAAAAAAGATTTAATATCACCAATACTTTTCAGAGTCAGAGATTACTTTCCAAAGGGTGTGTCATCATCATCAACATCATCATCTCCTGCTATGGTCTATTGATGGGAGATGCCATTGTGTAAATACGTTTCTCTTATTGGTTAATGAATAAAACACTTTGGCCAATGAGCAGGATGATAGGTGGACTAGGAGACAAGGAGGATTTTGGAAATGTAGGCAGACTAGCAGTCATCATATGATTCCCAGGAAGAGAGCACGTGAGCGAAGCATTCTCTGGTAAGATAAGACCATGTAGAAATACATAGATTAGTAGTTATGAGTTAATAATTAAGACAGAGCTAGCCAATAAGAACCCTAACCAGCAGCTAACAGTATAATTAATATAATTAATTATATATAATAAATATAATTAATTTATAATTAATATAAGTCTCTGAGTGTTCATTTGGGATTGACATGGTTGTGGAGCCAGGCTGGTGGAAAAGAGTTATTGTAACAGTATATCCTGTTACTACTTCTGAAAAGACAGCAAATTTCCAACACCTGGAAGGATATGCTGAATGCAAATGAGAGTCAATACATATGAAAGATTTGAAAGATATTAAGGAAGCAGTAGTTTCTTATGACATGCCTTCACCATATGTGAGGCAAATAGTAAAATAGTAAATGGGTAACAAGAAATAAAGTAACTCCTAATAACTGACTTCAGTTAGTCTCAGCAGTTTTAGAACTTGGTCCACAGCTGCAGTGGAAGCCACATTGGAGGCACAAGGCCAAGTTCCTTGGACATCAAGGCAGAATCAAAGATTATGAGGCTTCCCAAGATGAAATTCTTGGTGAGGGAAATTATGCTGATGCAGAGACTCAAGCTACATACAATGAGCACATCTTGACCCTATGCTGTACAGCAGCATTGAATGCTTGGGACAAGATTCAAGAAACAGAGAAAAGAATTGAGTCATATACTGAAGTTATACAAGGCCCAAAAGAACCCTTTAGTAACTATTTACAAAGACTGACTAAAGGTGTACAAATAGGGGTAGCAGATCCAGAAGCCAGATGAGTACTCACTGAATTTCTAGCCTTTGAAAAATGCTAATTTAGAATGCAAAAATGTATTTGGGCCCTTAAAGAAAAGATCAGCACCAATGAATGGATCCTGTACACAGGCAATGTTGATTCTTTTGACCGGGGCTTGGATAGGAGAAGTGATCTCCAAAGGTATGAAGAGAAACCAAAATACCATATTTTTAAATTGTGGTAGAATAGGCCACTTGAGAAGAAATTGTCGATAGGGCACACCTAGAAATAATGATTCTTCAGGGAATATCGCAAATAGAAGTCTCCGACCTTCGGGATTATGTAGAAGATACAGCAAAGGCCACATTTAGACCAATGAATGGAGATCAACAAGAAACAAAAAGGCAACCCTTTACAATTGGGAAACTCTTTGGGGGACCTCTCACAGACCTCCATGAGAAACTTGGTCCAGTCATTCCAAGTCACAGTAGAGGACAATTCCCCCAGAACAATTAGGAAATCCAGTTCCTATTGTAAAAAAAAAAAATACTATTCTGGATGATAGAACAACTTTGGAGGATGAATCAAAAATTCAAGGAGGAAACAGAAAATATATATTTTGGCAGACTTCTATAAATAGCCAAACACCAAAACTAAGAGTACAAATAAATATTGTTATATGCAAAGGATTAATGGACACAGGAATGGATGTCACCATTATAAAATCCAGAATCTTGGTATCCAAGTTGGCCTCTTCAGGAGGCAGATGTTATTCTTAGGTAGTGGAACCCTATCTGAGGTTAAACAATGCACAAGATGGGTTGAATGCATAGGGCCAGGAGGACAAAGAGGAAGGCTGAGGCCATATGTGGATAATATAGCAGTAAAGCTGTTGCAGCAATGGAATACCCAGATTTATATTCCTCCATTATCAGAAATGAACCATAAACCAACTTATGTTTATGGCAAAACACTATAAGGCACTATATAAAACAGAAACTAAGCATCCAGGCTGTACAAAAACAGAACACAACAAGTGTCAAACTCAGAGGAACCAAAAGTCCTACCCTTAAAATAGCTGACTAACAAACCTCTCTGGGTAGGGCAATGGCCTATGACTTCTGAGAAGCTAGATGCTCTAGAACAGTTGGTTCAGGAACAGCTAAATTCTGGACATGTTAAAGAATCTACCAGCCCCCGTGTTTGTTATTAAAAAGAAATCAAGAAAATGGACAATGCTTACAGACCTGAGAGTCATTGATAAAGTAATTTGGCCAATGGGATCTCTACAACCTGGAATGCCCTTGCCTTCTATGATACCTAAAGAATGGCCTATTACAGTTACTCACTGAAAAAACTGTTTCTTCACTATACCTTTACAAGAAAAATATATGGAAATAATTGCCTTCACAGTGTCTACTTACAGTAATTCTCAGCAAGGTCAAGAGATATCAATGGTAGGTCCTCCCACAGGAAATGTAAATTAGCCCCACCCTGTGCCAATATTTTTCTAAAAACCATAGAAAAAATTGTGTACAGTTTCCACAATCTATAATTTGCCATTATATGGATGGTATTTTATTGGCTGTTTCTAAGGCAGGGACATTAGAGAAAATGTTCAAAGAAGTAAAGGTAGGTTTTCCTTGCTAGGGATTACAAATTGCTCCTGAATAATATGGAGAGGAGATTCTATTAATTACTTAGGATAAAAAATAGGTCTATAGAAAATTAGACTACAGAAAGTACAGATCAGGAGAGATCGATATCAGATTCTTAATGATTTTCAAAAATTGCTTTGTGGATACAAAGTTTAACCACATTTTAGTTATATTACTATCTAGGGAATACCCTTCAGGGATTTTAATGCAAAGGGAAGATATCATATTGGAATGGATATTTCTACCACATAAACAGAATAAAACATTAAAAACATACATAGAAAATATTTCTCATTTTATTTTACTTTTTTATTTTTGTAACTTTTATTAAAAGATTCCCTTTTAAATCTGTCCCGAAGTATTGGAAGCTGAACTGTACAAGCTTCTGCCACCCACCTTCCAGTACAACTTTTTGAGGATATTTTTTAATGGGAAATTACCAAAAGAGTCCACTAGTGGAACTAGGTAGGACAGAGTCAGTTCCTCAGGCCCTGGTGGCAGCTTGACCAAAGCTGGCCTTGCAGAGTGAACATGTGGAGTCTAGAGAACTGGATTCTCCTTCCTACAAGCAAATTCATTCAAGTTTGCTTTAGTCAAAATGTCCAAATTCATAATACAATAGCCTCCATTTATGACACTCCCTGGCATCTCCTTAAACTACAGATCAAAGGCAGCTCCCTATTTTATGGCCAGTTTTATCAGACAAGTAAAGGAATATATATATGTAGATATACATATCTGGGGATAAGAAGGAGAAGAGGGTCATGTAACCTAAACAGTCATCACATTACGCCAAATGAGCTTGACATTAACAAAAAAGATAATAAATAACTCCTAGGGTCCCGGTCTCCATTCTTGCTGCCCAAGGTTGATGAAGGATTCTTGCACTTGGTGACACACTGGCCCATGGTGGTGGTGGCCTGGCCTCTAGAGTGGCCCCCTCTGGATCAGATGCCCTCGCTGCTTCTGGCCCATGTACTTCAACATGCCATCAGTCAGAGGAGCCTGCCAAAGGCTGCTCCAGAGGTTCCTCCAGTCAAACCCTTTCTGGAAACAATCGCGGCCCAGCGGGTCCAAACCACCTACCATTGCCACTTGTGTTTCCAGGCTCCTTACCCCCGCCAACGCCGCCTTTTCTCCTCATTTGATTTTAAAATGAAGACTTCATCAACTGACAGGAATGGACCCAGAAGAACTTATAGTACCTTTAATTAATGGAGAAATTTCCTCCTTATGGAAAGATAATAAATATTGGCAAAGTCCTTGCAGTAACTCTTTGGAAAAGATGAGCAACAATTATCCCAAAAAAACCGAGACAATAAAATTCATTTTTAAAAACATTGGAATCCTTTCATGCATTATAAGGAAAACACCAATCTCTGGAGTCCCTACATTCTATACTGATGCAAACAAATTAGGTAAGGCAGGATATAAATCAGGGGATATAAGTAAATTGGTTCAAAGCCCTTATAAGTCTGTGCAAAAGGCAGAATTGTATGTTCTCAAAGTATTAAAGGACTTCACAGAACCTCTCAATATAGTTATCAACTCTCAATACGCAGAGTAAGTTGTCTTACGCATTGAGACTGCTAAATTTATTCCTGATGAATCAAATTAACATCTTTATTTACACAATGACAGGAAATAATCAGGAATAGGAGTCACCCCATATACATAACACACATCAGATCCCATACACACCTGCCAGGTTATCTAGCACAAGGTAATGATGAAATTCATTGATTAGTAATAGGAACTGTGCTAGAGGCCTCAGTATTTCATAAAAATGCCATTTGAATAGAAAAGATTTAAAAAGAATTTTTCCATCATTTGGCAACAAGCCAAGGAAATTGTAAAAATAAATGTCCTACTTGTTCCTTCTATAACCAAACTCCTTTAACTGCAGGAACTATCCCTAAAGTATGCACAGAAATGAAATTTGGCAAATGGATGTGTTCTGTTTTGCAGAATCTGGAAAATTGAAATATGTATCCCATACAGTAGACACATGTTCAGGATTTCAATGGTCAACTGCTTTGAGATCTAAAAGGGCTGATTCTGAAATTACACACCTATTAGAAGTAATGGATATTATGGACATTTCTGCACAAATAAAACCTGACAATCCTCCAGCATATGTCACTAGTAAGATGAAACATTTTTTAAATATTATAACATAAAGCATATCACAGGTTTAAAACACAATTCTATGGGACAGGCAGTTGTTGAGAGATCTAATTGCAACTTAAAATTAAATGCTCTATAAACAATCAGGGGGAACCAAGATCACCTACAACAGATTGCATAATGCTTTACTAGTCTTAAACTTTCTTAATGCTAATGAGCGAGGAATAACAGCTGTGGAGAGACATTGGATAATAATATAATCTTTTGAACTAAACCAGCTAGTGTACTTCAAGGATTTGTTGACCTTAGAATGGAAACCATGATGTGTGCTATGGTGGGGAAGAGGTTTCATTTTTGTTCCTACAGAAGAAAAGCTATTGATACCATTAAAGCTAATCAAGATTTGATTTGAACAGGAGAAACCTCTGAATGAAGAGAAATGATAGCTCATCCACCAAGGTAAAAAATCCCACAAGTTGTAAGGAAACCTCACAAAGGTCGGGGCAGCATTCTGTTCTTGTCTTTGGAGGAAAACAGAAAATAACCATTCTAGGAAGACACTGTAACCACGCCTCCTAAGGGCTGGCTACAGGTGTGCCTGACCACACCTGTCAGGGCGTGGTCAAGGTGAGGTCAGGATGACTCGTAATAGGTTTTTAAGGGGCTGCAAGGCAGATGGGAGCCCTTCTCTCTGGCCTGCATTGCTTCCCCTGGTACACTCTGGCTTGCATTTGGCTGGTGTTTATCTGAATAAAGATATCTTAACCTTAAGGACTACAGATCGTCTCCCGATATAAACCATCTTCCTGAAGCCAATAAACATTGGGCATATAGATGCCTAAAGAAGAAATGATAGCTATCCAGGAAGAATCACCAAACAAATAGTAATGAGACTTATGGTACCAATATCCAATACAGGGTAAAATCACACTACCTAAACACCTATATCTCCTTACTCCCAGTATAGTGGCAGTCCCAATTCACTTAAAAATCAAAGCTGACTTTGGAGTTGAAATGTGGCCCTCTCCTCTAAATCCAAGCATGTTTTTTAAAGAAAAATTCAGAGTTTCTGTCTCATATCAGAAGAGCCACCTGGTATGAGATAGAAGAAAACCAAAATCTAGGGACTATTATTGTCAAATCTCTGTTCTCTCCAAAATCCTATTTTCCTCATACTTATTTTCCTTTCTTGGTACATTTCCTCATTTGCATATCTATGGAAATTTAAACTTTCAGTTTTGATATTAATGTTTAAGTCTTCCACAGTGAACAATAACATCTCCAAACAGCACTCTCTGAAGTCTCCGGAAAGAAGATGGGGTCCCATAACACTGATTCCACTTGATTCAGAATGATTTCTTTGAACTGGGAAACACTACTCTAGGATCAGTTTTGGACTAAAACTTCTTTAGACAATTCCAGATTAGCTAACTGGGTTAGTCTACCTCCTTATAACAGTTTGGCTAGAGCTTCAGATGAGAACACCAGATAAGCCTCACCTGCCACTCAAGAGACCAGCTACAAACGTCATAGCTAGTCCTTTGAGACTATACTGCTTTAGTTTTTTTTTTTTTAAACAGGATCCCATAGAAACACCTTTGCCCCCATGACATCTGGTAGTAATCCTAAGAAAATGATGCCCCCTTTCCCTCCAGTTGGCTTAGATTGTATTTTTGTTTTCCCAAGGAGATGGATAATTGTCACCTGCTTAGTGTTTGTTTTAAGTTGTATAGTATTGGGAATGGAACATGATGTTCAGACACAGGAATCTCTTTTGGAAAAATATAAATGGAATGATGGGATATAGGAAGGTTAGTATATCTTCTTATGAACTACTGTAGCAACTATTGACTATACACAACTTACATTGCTATAGAATTTTGTATATTGATAGTTATGTGAACTTAATTTTGTATTCTTGTCTTGGATAATTTGCATATTGTTTCAAACTTGAAATTATATTTGTCATATCATGTAGGTTTTTCTTTCTGTTTACAATACTTTTGCACACAAATGTAAAGTTATTTTTGTCTTTTTTAAAATTTAAATGCTTTAATTATTACTCATATTTACATATCCATCCCCCATTCCCTCACCCTCCCATCCTCCCAAGTTCCCCACCAACCCCTGCAACCCATCTCCCAACTCATCCCCAGCCCTCCTTTCTGTATCTGGGCTGCAATAGTATCCCCAACTAATTTTTTATCATATTGTATTATGTATGTATGTTTCTACATATGCTTAAGATATTTTGTACAATCTACATAATGGAGTATTACTCAGAGGGAAAAAATACAATGAAATCTTGAAATTCACAGGCAAATGGATGGAACTGGAAGAAAACATCTTGAGTGAGATAATCCATTCACAGAAAGACAAGCAGGGTATGTATTCACTCATATATGGATATTAGACATAGATCAAAGGACTACCATTCTATAATCCACACCCCATAGAAACTAGGGAACAAGGAGGACTCGAAGAGAACACATGGTCCCCTGAAGAAAAGGGAGGGGGACAAGAACCCCTGAGAAAATTGGTAGCATGAGGTAAGAGAAGAGAGAGGTAGGAAGGAGAGAGGATGAGATGGGGAGGGGAGGGAGCTGGAGACCAAGAGGGATCAGGAGGACTAAGACAGGGGCAGAATAGAGAAGGGCAAGAAAGGAGATGCCTTGATAGATCGAGCCAGTATAGGTTTGGAGAAAGGTCTAGAACTGGAGAAATGTTCATGGATACACAAGGATGACTCCATCTAAGAATTTAGGCAGTGGTAGAGAGACTGGCTTTGATGCCCTTCCCCTATAATGAGATTGATGACTACCTTGGTTGCCATCCTTAGAGCCTTCATCCAGTAGCTGATTGAAGCAGAAGCAGGCACCACAGCTAAACATTAAGCTATACTCCTGGAATCCAGTTGTAGAGAGGGAGGAGGGATGAGCAAAGGAGCCAAGATAGTGATGGAGAAACCCACAGAAACAGTTGACGTAGTGACAGCACGGAGACCGTAGTCATAAAGCTGGGGTGTCAGCATTGTCCCAAACCAAGCCCTCTGACTGTGGGTGACAGCTAGTAGGCTAAGACAGTCTATGGGACCTCTAACAGTGGAGCCAGTGTTTATCCCTAGATCACAAATGGACTTTGGGAGCCCATTCCCTATGGAGGTATAATATTGCAGCCCAGATACAGGAAAGGGGCCCTCCCCCAAATGATGTGATGGACATTGATGGTCTCCTATGGAGGGCCTCACTATCCTTTGGGAGTGGGTATGGGGAGAATGGGGTTGTCCGTGGGAAACATGGGAGGGTGAGAGAGGGAGGATTGATATGTAAAATAAGATTTTTTAAAAAAGATATTCTGTATATTGATACAATTTAGGATATTTTTGTTAACGTTGTACTATATAGTTCTACCTCCGATCAAGTTATTTCCTTTCTACCTCTAATCAAGATATTTACATATATATGTATATAGTTACAATTTTGAGGTCATTGTCTTCATGAGGCACGTATGTTTAAAGATTGTTTATTTTATATATGGGAAGCTTCATTCAGTAAGCAATATATGTTCTCAAGAATTATAGGTTATATTCACCCATGTTTCTCATTCCTAGTTATGTTTGTCAGGTTCTCTAAATGCTCAGAGATAACTCAGCATAGATATTTGATCTTCAAACACTTTGAAGACCTACAGAATATGGCATTTAAATGTTTTAATAATTTTGAACTCTATTGACATGAGACACAATTGCTCTTGGCAGCACTTATCAATTATCAAAAGTATAATGGCACCAGTGACAATTGATTTGCAGTTCATTTTCTTCTTGGCAAAACTGGACTTTTGGGCAAAGAACTGCCCTTGCATTGACCACTGACAATAGACATGCTGTACTAACTGCACAAGCAGGGGATAAGAAAAAAGTGACTGCTGAATCTTGCCAAGTCAAGGTAGACAGTCTTTTGAATTTTTCTGATTCTGATATGGTCTGTCAGACACTCTACGCCTTAGCCAAATTTGGTTGCCCCAACATTACTGTGAGACTTTGGGTGACTGTACAGGTAGCCTAATGTTTCTGTCATTTCTTGTACCTTTAGGCAGTCTCCCACTTGTACTTCCTGCTTCCCCTAGTAACGTTAGTTTCCTTATCAGGTCTTTGATGAGGTTTAAGACTAGATAGTCACAGCTAATATCCTTTATTAGCTAGAACATTTTAGTTACAAGGCTTAGACTTTCTAGGATAGGACAGCTATTGGAGTAATATCTGTTATATGCCATTACCCTTGGTCTGGACATTCAGTATATGTTTCTTGCTTAATGTTGCTTTTTCTGGTTCTAAATATTTGCATTTTTACCTTTATTTCTCCTGGACTATATTTGACATTTATTATCATTGTATATAGTTTTGTATCAGGTTTAAAGCCATCTTATTCAGACCAAAAGAGGAAATGTAGTGACATCTTGTTCTGTCAATAGACTTGAAGTAATAGCCACACCTTAGGGTATGGCTTCAGTGTACTGTTGTGACCCCTAACACGGAAGAAAAGGACTGTAATCAATATCTCTCTCTTTCTCTCTCTGTCTTGAGTTGTGGTCAGAACATCCTATAAGAGATGCTGCATCTCCAGGAACAGAAAACTGTGGCATTTATTTACCATCATTTTGTGAGTGCTACCCCAAATGAGTATCTGTTAATTCTTCATTTAGGTGTTTGTGGATTTCCTTTAACCTGCCTTCTTACCTAAACATGAAACAGACTAAATTCTCTGTCCTTCTGGACCTTTTTTCCAGTGGGGGAAACATACTACAAATAAGGAAAAGTGTCCAATGTTGATTAGTGTAGTGGAGACAGACAAAGATCCTGGAAGGAGATAGAGCTGGAGGTGTGAGTGTGAGCTTGTAGAGAGCAATGTTAGGATAGGGATCTCCAGGAGAGTGACAACTGAGCAGGTCTAAAGGGGATGAGGGAAGATGCCATATGGATGTGTGGTCAAAGGAACAGCAGAGACAAAGGCCCTGAGCTGAGCATGTGATGTCCAGATCAGTGCAGCAGGAGGAGGGAGCATGGGAAGACAGGGGGACACGTCTGCTGGGGCTCTCAGTACAGTGGAAGGACTTGGAACTGGGCTAGGAAGTTTTGAGAGGATGGGTAGCACAAGCTGCCTGTTTTACGTTTGCACAGATTTGTTCTGAGACCATTGTGTAGCTAGTGCTGTAAGCACAAGGTTAGGAAAGGAATTCACCTCCCTCTGGAGGCAGAGGCAGGGGGATATCTGCAAGTTTAAGACCTGTATGATCTGCATGGCAAGTTCCACTTCAACCAGAGCTACATGGAGAGACCCATAAATAATAATATATGTTTAGCTAAAGTTAAAAATGAAATAAAAAGATAGCTCTATTGGTGACACCAGACCATCATCAGACCCTTACTGACACAAAAAGCTGTGGCTCTGAATCTGGGGAGAAGCTGTCACTAGAAAGAAAGGGGCAGAGGAACAGAGTCAGCTGTGACCACAGAGAATTCAGGGTTTCCACAGAGAGGACAACAGGTTATTCGCAGGGTCTTTGGGGATCTTGATTTATTAGCTGTGAAGACTGGCTTTCTTGAAGACTCCCATTAAGGAGAGTCCCTGTGTAAGATTCAGATCAGTGACCTGTTTGTCCTGGAGACCCCCTGACTTTATCCTGTAGATAGTCAGTTGTTCTTTTCCTCCTGTAATTAGGTGAATAGGGATCAGGGCCAGCCACATTCCATGGACTGTAGAGAGGGAGGAGAGAGTCTCTATGGGATCAGGACTCATGGATTAAAGGAATGACAGCCTGTCTGTCTTGTCCCACAGTGTCCTTATTTCTGTTTTAGTTGCTGTGCTGAGAATAGATTGTAGGTGTCACAGAGACCTGCAGGGGGACACTGCAGTACCTTAAACCCTGAGAGGCCTGTGTCTCAGAGCTGAATAATGGTAACATGAAGTGTGGGGAAGTTGTTGAACTTTGATATACTTGAGGGTGGCATCAGGGTGTAGATGTGGTGTGAGAGGGGAAGGGGGCAGTGATGACACCAGTTTTTGGTTTGACAATTTGGAAGTGAAGTTGTTTTATCAAAGTAGAGTAGCTGGGACACATCTCAGGTGAAGTTGGTGTGGGGGGGGGAGTGATTATTCTTTTAAGTCAAACAAAGTGGCACAAACAAGTAACCTCATCACTGAGTTCAAGGTCAGCCAAGATGGGACATAGCCAGTCCCTATCACAGAACAAAGTGAAATTGGATTCTTATTTGGCCTTACTTAATTTAAGGGTCTTTATTTTTGTTTGGAGATTTTGTTATTTTTGGATTTTAAAGTTTTCAAATATTTTAGTGTGTGTGTGTGTGTGTGTGTGTGTGTGTGTGTGTGTGTGTGTGTGTGTGTGTGTGTGTGTGTGTGTGTGTGTGTGTGTGTGTGTGTGTGTGTGTGTGTGTGTGTGTGTGTGTGTGTGTGTGTATGTGTGTGTGTGTGTGTGTGTGTGTGTGTGTGCGTGTGTGTGTGTGTGTGTGTGTGTGTGTGTGTGTGTGTGTGTGTGTGTGTGTGTGTGTGCTTTTGTGTGTGTGTGCTTGTGTGTGTGTGTGCTTGTGTGTGTGTGTGTGTGTGTGTGTGCTTGAGTGTGTGTGTGTGTGTGTGTGTGTGTGTGTGTGTGTGTGTGTGTGTGCTTTTGTGTGTGTACATGTCCCCTCTTAAGCATGTATGCACAGATCAGCACATGTGGAGGTTTGAGGACAGTTTTTGTGAGTCATTTCTCTCCTCATATGTAGGTCCCTGGAAGAGAACTCTGGTCATTATGCTTATCACAGGTGTCTTTATCCACAGTAGCAACATGCTGGTTTTTTGTATTTGTTTCTTAAATCTCATATTGTTCATGAAGTCAAAGGGGCATTTTTGTTTCATGGACCTCTTAGGCATAGTAGTTAAAGCCTAAAATATAACTGGCTCTAACATTTCCCCCTTGAGTTGTATCCTGAGTAAAATCTTGAACTCTGTGATGAATACCTGTTTATATTGGGATCTGATAACCAGACTGGAATTATCATTTAGTTAATGTATCAATGATGCAAAAGCCAATATCAATTTGCAGAAGCAGAAGGGCCAAAGGCCCTGTGATGGCTAACATCAGAGAAGGAACCTGGAAATGAGAATGGGGACCAGTTATTTACTTCATTTCAGGTCTCCCCTTTTTGCAATGATTTTAGACTACAGGAAGAATATTTGTAATGATTCCCGAATGTTTGTAGAGAAACAATTTTTTCTTAAAGTTGTATGTGGTGATATATTGTCTATGATTTATTTAAGCTTGCCTGAGGATTCTGAAAGTCAGTCTCAAGCTATGGAGATCAGGCAGTGGTGATACACACCTTTAATTCCAGCATCCAGAAGCAAGGAGGTGGTGGTACACACCTTTAATCCTAGTACTCATGATTAAGAGGTAGATGAATCTTTGTGAGTCCAAGGCCACCCAGATCTACACAAGGTTTATCCAGTTCTAAAGAGTAATGGCTCATGCCTTTGTTCCCAGAACATGTGCCTTTAAACCCAGCATGAGGAAGAAAGGAGAAAAATCTCAGAGCTGGCATTCATTCTCCAGTCACATTGAGGATAGTAATACATTGAGGTCCCAAGATTCTCCAGCCACAATGAGGAGAGGCAGCAGACTGAGGCTTGGAGGAGCCAGAGTTGCCTTTTAGTCTGATGTGGAGTGAGAGCTAGTGTCTGGCTAGCTCAGTCAGTAAAGCATGGGACTCTTAATCCCAGGGTTGTGGGTTTGTGCCCCACATTTGGCACCAAATGTAACATGAAAAATAAATGGCCCAGAGACAGATACTGGGGATAAAGCTTCAAGCTGAAGATCAGAAAAGCAAAGCAGCTGGCCACTAACATGTGTGATTGTTTAGGCAGGCAAAGAGTTTGACTGAAATACATTGATATTATTTAAATAATTCTGTCAAGTAGGATGTATGCAAGGTACAGTGGGATTCTGCTACACCAGCTTTATGTAGGAGGAGGAAGAGATGAAGGTATGTCAGGGTAGCACCCAACTTTAATCCCAGCACTCAGTAGGCAGAGACAGGTAGTCCTGGCTGGACTGGAAATAGCTATGCAAACCAAACTGACTTAGAAATTGTGGCAATCTTCCTGCCTGTGTCTCTCAATGCTAGAATTACAGGCATGTGCAACCATGCCAGCTATGGAAACACAACTTTAAAAAGAATAAAATCATATAAGCATAACAAAATTTTGTGTAAAATGCTACACTGACCAGTCATGGTAGCACAGAACTACAGTCCCAGAACTCAGTATCGGAAGCAGGAAAATCTCTGTGAGTTCAGGCCAGCCAGGGCCACATAGTGAGGCCCTGCTCCAAACAAAACTGGCCTGGCCAAGAAGAGACCAGTTCTGTTGACAGGCATGGGCACAGGTGGCCTTTCCCTCACTGTGGTTACTTGTTGAAATCACTCCACACCTCAAATGAAGTCTACATCCTGTTCCTTCATAACACAGAGGCATCACCTTCCAGAACAAACAAACAGAGAAGGGCAGGCCCCCCACACACACACAACAAATAAATGTAATACAAATTAATGTTAGGGTTAAGAGTTGGCTCAGCAGTTAAGGGCTTACACTGTTCTTCTCCAGGACTTGAGTTCAGACCCCAGGACTGTCATTAGTTGGCTCACAAATGCCTGCAATTCCAGCTCCTGGGGACCCGATGCCTTCTTCTGCCCTGCATAGGAACCCACACTCACAGGCATATACCCCTTCTCAGTGTTTTGTATTAAATCATTTAAAACATGAAAAATTAGTTTTGGGCCAGGAGAGATGGCTCATCAGTTAAGAACACTGGCTGCTCTGCTGAAGACCCAGGTTCAATTCTCAGCACCTACATAGGGGTTCATGATTGTCTGGAACTGAAGTTCAAGCAGACCCCAGATCTTCTTCTGGTGTCCATGAGAACCAGGTACGTGTGTGATGTACAGATATACTTGCAACTTTATATATCCCCATAAACATAAAATAAAAATAAAAATTAAATCAAACAATTAATATAAAAAGAAAAGTACATTTTCACCAGGCATTTTGGTCATACCTATAACTGAAGCCCTTAGAAGACTGAAGCAAGAAATGTAAGAGTTCAAGACCCATAGATAGTAATGTATTGTTTCAGGAAGGAAGGTAGAAAGTGAGGGAGGGTCAGAGAAAGGACAGAAGCAAAGAAGAATCTCTGTCTGAAGAGTCCACCATACAGAATCCCACAAGATTCCCTCAGTTTTTTAAGCCCGTATCTCTCTTCTAGGCATCTGCATTGCTGGCCCCTCACTCCTGCTTCTAAGACACCGTAGCTCCAGTAGAGAGGAAGGACACATTAATAACCTTCATCAGGGCTTTAGTAGAGAGTTAGACAGTGCATTGTGTTCACAGACAGCCATGGGGTGGGTGCAGCATGAAGGCAAAGAGCCTTCAGATTGGAAATGCGGAGGGATTGTCTGGATCTTTCAGGTTTCCAGAAATTGAGGAATGTTCCATGTCAGTTGACCTGTGTGATATACACCAAGAAAGCACAGGACAAATGTAGGGCCACACCTAGGTAGATGAGTGACGCCATGAATTCACATCAAGCTGCAAGTTAGCTTTGTTTCTCTGAATGAAATGATTTCTAGCAGTGTGAAGAGGGGGAAATTATTCTGGGCAACTAAAGATAAGATAAATATCTTCCATGGGAATTTAGTGATTAGATACAATGTTGCCTGAAAAGTTTGTATATTACAAGTAGAGAGAGAGAAAAAGGAAGGATTAGTAATGAGCTAAGGTTTTCAAGGCTGAAGTTCATCTGTTAGGTGAAAACTGGCTTGGAATTGTGGTTCTATACCACCATGCCCAGCATTGCTAAGCTACAAAGTGTTTTGTTGTTGTTGTTGTTGTTGTTATTTAGTTTTAAAAGATTTGTTCATTTTTACATGTGTGAGTTTTTTGTCTACATATTCAAGTGCACTGCATGGTATCTTGTGCCAGCAGAATCCAGAAGATGGTGTTAGACACCAGGGAACTGGAGTTATAGATGGCTATACACCCCCACATGAATGTTGGAAACCAAATTTGGGTCCTTTTCAAGAGCAGTAAGTGCTCTTAACTGCTGAGTCATCTGTCTGGCCCCAACCTTGATTGCACTGCCTTTTTTTTAGCTGAATTGCAAGTTGTTCTACTTTTTATCAGATATTCGTTTCTTTTCAGTCCTGGGAATTGAACACAGGGTCTCACACATGCTAGACAAATGCTTTATCACTGAACTATGCCCTTACCCCTAACTCTTCTGTTTGTTTGGCTCTTTTGGCTTGGTTTTTGGTTCAAGACAGGTTTCATCTGTGCAGCCCTGGTTATCCTGGGACTCAGTATGCAGACCAGGTTAGCCTTGCCCTCAGAAATCCACCTGCCTCTGTGTACCATTTCTGGGGTGAAAAGGCATGCACTACCATGCCCAACATAGGGTAGATTTTCCCAAAGGTATTGAAGGAGGATGAGATGCAAAGTAGGGATTCAGAGGAGAGGACAGTATGGGCAGAGAGGTGTCCCCAGTAGGGGAAGTGCAGATAATTCCACACAGCTGTTGAGAGGTTCTAGGTACTTGACAGCTTTCAGGGTGAGGATGGAAATGATAGCAGCAGAGTGACTAAGCTGTAGGAGGATCATGGCCTGCAAATATGGGTGCAGAAAGAACAAGGAATGAAAATTGGGGAAGTTTAAGGCATGTGTGGAGTCAAAGACAGAGCATGAGCTGGGGAGAAGTCGGTTAGGTGGATCTCATTGGGGAGACCCAGGCAGACTGGAAAGTAGAGAAACTGTGAGGACATTTAGGTTTGAGTAGACAGGCAGGCACAGTGGTCAGAGGCCTGTGGGTAATTTTTCTGAATAAAAGCTTGCGGCAAGACTGAGGAGGACCATCCATCTGTCAGAGCTCTGTGAAGAGAGACAATGAGAGATAACCAGTCCACAGCTAGGTGGTGGGTGGTCCAGCTGGTGGAATCTGGGAAGAGTTGCTGGCTGGGCAGTGAGTTGCTTGTCAGAGGTAGATGGGCAAAAGACATGATTCCCTGCTGTGGGGATAATATACAAGTCATTTGAGGCTAACAATAAGGAGTCTAATTCTTTTGCTGAGGAGTGACTATAATAAAAGTTGTTTTAAAGGGTCAGTTTAGAAGCCTGATGTAGTGGTGACCCAAGGACTAAGGAGGATAAGGCATGTGGATCTCTGTGAGTTTCTAATCAGCCTGTCTACATGACCAGTTTCAGGCGAGCTTGAGAGAGAGAGAGGAGAGAAAGGAGAGAAAAGAGAGAGAGAAAAAAAGAGAGTGAGAGGCTGGGGAATAGCAACAAGAAAAAATTTTGAAGTTAGACTTCACATTAGGGACCATTTAGTCAACTGTTGGTCCTCTGAGGATTCTGGAATATGTGGAACTTAGTTTTTTAGGTGTAGAGGTGAACAAGAGGAACATGACTGTCTGGATTGGAGTGCCAGGAGCTCTTTTTAAGGATGTTTCCAAATGATGCCAATGCTGCAGCCCTGACAACAAGGATTACTTTTGATGAAATGGGCCTGGAGGTCAAAGGAAAAAGCTTTAGTTCTTTTCTTTGGAGGGGTACAAACTAAATAGGAGTTGAAAATTTTCCAAAATAAGTTGAACAGATGTCAATCAACCAACACCTCTTGTTTGCTAAGACACAGCAGACAAAGGAAGTACAGTTCAATTTCTTGAAGACGCTAAAATTGTCACCTCCATATCCTTACAAATAAAATGGGAGCACTGCATAAAATTGGTTTTAGGACATAAGTGCAGCTTCTGGTCTGTGGTAAATGCTGAAAATTTATGTGCTGTCCATGGTTTGGGTCAGGGAATGCTCAGGCTATGTCATCCACCAGGGGTGTGGCCACCTGGGTCCCTGCAGGCACCCTGATTGCCATCCAGAAATTCAAGAAATTGTTGTTGTCACTGAGCTAAGATAGTGTTATGTCGATCCTGGTGGCTTGTGGTTTTCTGTCTTCTGTCCCGAGAGCTAGGGATTCTGGTCCACCAGACAGAATCACGGCCATTAGTTGTGACACTCTGCTATAACAATGGTGAGTAAAAGTAGATAGGCACAGGGCAGGCAGCCCTCTTCCTTTCCCCATCTGGGTTCACTTCTGCAAAGCCAGAACTGGAAGGGCCAAGGACAGTGACTGCAGCACCTGTCTTTCTGAAGGTTTGGGATTTGGCGACTGATCTGCACTGGAAGGAAGGGAACAAGGTGTCTCCAGTGAGCTTTCAGGAAGAGCTGTGCACTGCTAGGGTTTTGTGCTATCTTGAGAGAAAGAGAGAGACAGAGAGACAGAAAGAGACACACGCAGAGAGACAGAGGAAGACACAGACACACAGAGAGAGAGACAGAGAAAGAGACAGAAAGTGACACACACATAGACACAGAGAGACATGGACACACACAGAGATAGAGATAGAGATAGAGAGAGAGAGAGAGAGAGAGAGAGAGAGAGAGAGAGAGAGATGGAGAGGGAGAGAGGCAGAAAGACAGAGAGGGAGAAATATTTTTCTTTTAAACCAAACAAGCTGGCCCAGCCAGGAATCCCAAGCACTGGGGAGGCAGAAGCAGGAGGATCCTGAGTTTGAGACCAAGTGACACACAGAGGCAGAACCTGTTACAAACTAAAATTCAATTATTTTTTTGGCCTTCATTAATTTAAGGGTGTTCATTGTTGTTAACAGCTTTTTGTTAGTTTTGGCTTTTAAATTTGTGTTTTTATTATAATTCTTTATTTTACATCTCTCTCTCTCCTTCTTTCTCTACCCTCCCCCCCCCCGTGTGTGTGCTTGTGTGCACCGGTTACCATAATATAGATGTCAAAGGAGAATTCTTGGAGTCAGTTCTTCCTTCTTGTGTGCGGGTTCCAGGGATTGAATTCAGATAATTATGCTTGGCAGCGGTGTCTTTCCCAAATATAGCTACATGGCTGCCCTGTGTTGGCTTCTTTAATGCCTCATAATCCATGATAAATTATACTTTTGTATGTAGCCAAGGATAACCTTGATCTCCTCTTCCTCTTGCTTCAATCTCCCAAGTGCTGGGATACATTCATGCCTGGCTAATTTGACTTTTGAAGACAGGGTGTCATGAAGCCCAGGTTGTATTAATTTGATATGTACCCAAGAATGACCTTTTCTCTATTTTATTTTGTGTACATATTAAAGACTGGGTCTCCCTATTTAGCCAAGACTGTCTTGGAGCTCACTATATAGTCCAGGCCAGCTGCAAAACCCCAGTGATCCTCTTGCCACCAACTTCTGAGTGCTGGGATTACAGGAGCCACAAGGTCAGGGTTCTAAAGATAATTAGATACTTCTACTTCCCAAGTTCTGGGGTTACAAAAACTGTAACACTATGTCCACATCATTTTCTTCTGAGTTAGAAGCACTTTGTTTCAAAACCAGACTCAGTGTCCAGGCTGACTGTGAATCAGGATCCGCTGTCCCACCCTGGAGGACTGGGATCACAGGCACGTGATGACACACCCAGCTTTGGATTAGTAAATATGATGCCCTTTTCACAGACCTGGGAGGTGTTTGTTACAGGGGTGTTTTCAAGGATGGGGACTCTAGTTCAGAACCATAGACCTCTGGCTTGAATTTAAAGTCCTGTCCTGGTATAAGGTCACCCCAGGAGTGAATGTGCTAGGAGTGGTGACACCTTAGATTCTTGAGGTAGAGTTGACAGTAAGGAAGCAGCCCAGTAGAGCAAACATATGGAAGGGTGAGGGAGGTCAAGATTTCAGTGTCCTGGAGGCCACTGAAGACACATTCCCTGAAGAAGCAAAGAAGCCAGGGTTGGGGAGGCCCAAGAAGGTAGATGGCTGCAAGTTCAAGGCCAAATTGGATGACCCAGTCACTAGTGAGATTCTAGTGATATTCTGCACAGTCTGGAGTTATACCCTACATACACACAAACAAACAACAAGGAAAAGCAAGGCAGAAGGTCATCAGACCACAGTAGACAGGGCCATCATGAGTGGTCTGGAAACTGATTATTGCTCTTAGCCACATGAAGACCTCTAGCCTTCATGACAGAAGCAGTTAGAGTCTGATCTTTCTGGAATGTGTTAAAGAAAACCACAGAGAGGAATTAGAGTCAGTGAATAGGGACAGCTCTTTCAAGGATGCTCCAGGCCCCAGGTCTAGAGCCAGGTTCACAGAGGACGTGAGAGTGATGCTGCCATGTCCATCACTCAGGCTGTCACTGAGCAAAGCTGTGTTGTCCTGGAATGCTTGTGGTGCAGGGGTAAAAATTCACCAGAGCAGAACTGACACCAGAGGTTTGTTTTTGTTTTTGTTTTTTGTTTTTTGGTTTTTGTTTTTTGTTTTTTAACAATCTTGGAGATGGTGGTTTCTGTCTTCCTGGTCCCACAGCTACTTTTCCCAATAAACACACCAACACTGTATTAATTATAAATCTACTGGCTCATGGCTAGTGATCCTTATTGGCTAGCTTTGTCTTAATTATTAATCCATAACTATTAACCTATGTATTTCTACGTTGCCTTATCTTACCAGACAATGCCTGGTGCATCCTATGTTCCTTTTCTTTACATCGTGTCTCCTCCTGGCAGCCTCTCTCCCTGCCTCTCCCCAGCAGTCTCCTCATCTCCTAGTCCCACCTATCTTCCTGCCTCTCCTAGCCCATCAGTGTTTTATTCATCAACCAATAAGAGAAACATATATACAGAAAGACATCCCCCATCACAGTCTTTTTATTTTACACACCAATCCCTCCATCTCCCTTCCTCCCACTCTCCCCAGTTCTCCCCCGCACCACCCCCATCTAATCCTCAGAGAGGGTGAGACCTCCCAAAAGGAGTCAACAAAGTCCTGACATAAGAGTTTTAATGTAGAATAGACAGTGTGGACAGAAACACAGCAGGCTGGTTCTTAGAGAATTGCACCCCAGCAGGAGTGGGCACTGTCACCACAGCTAAGAAAGTTACCTGTCCTCCCTCCATTCTGCCCTCTGTGCAGTTGTTTGAGCAGACAAGGGGACAGCTCACTATTTGTCATTTGGGGTGCAGGCTCTTTAAGCTCTAATTGTTTGTGAAGCACCACAGGTCACTCTGTCAGGGTCTGAGAAGCAGGGCAGTTGGTTTTCAGTTTTAGTCTTTCCTGTGTGAGCCTCAGGCACTTCACGTCCCTCATCCTGGTCCTGGCAATCTTCCTGCTTCAGTCTTCTGAGTGATGAGATTACACATATGTGTGTCACTACACCTGACCCCCCTTTGTTGTTTTTATTAACGTGCTAAGTAGCCAAGAATAACAATGAACTTCTACTCCTCCTCCCTCTGCTTTCCAAGTGCTGGGACCACACATGTGCTGCTCTTGTCCAGTTTATACAGTCCTGGGGTCCTGTCTGGGGCCTGGTGCATTCTGGGCAAGTACTCTGACAGCAGGGCTACTTCTCCAGCCCCACATGGCCTCTACAGCTTGTTAGCAGCTGACAGAGAGAGCTAAGCAGGAAGTGTTCTGTAAGGATAAGTCTTTCCGCCAGGCTGCCCGAGACCCGCCACCATGTGGGCAGCAAAAATAATACACAGAGACATATATTAGGTACAGTGCTGCTGGCCAATGACTAGGATTTCCTATATGATAGCTCAGTCTTAGTTATTAACATAATCATTAATCTATATATTTTATAAAGACTTATCTGATCAAGGATGAGAGTGGCATGAGTCATCTCTTGCCCGGCTCACATCGAGACTCCTGTCTATACTACATTTCCCAGAATCCTCCTCGACTCCTAGTCCTGCCTATCTTGTTTCCCTATTGGCCAACAGTGTTTTTGTTTTATTTGTTTATTTATGTATTTATTTATTTATTATATATTTGAATTACAAACAAGATTGAATTACATGACAATCCCAGTTCCCTTCTCCCTCCCTTCTTCATCTGCCACCCCCCACATAAAATCCTACCTGTCATATGTCCTTTCTTCTAATCTACACCTGACTCAAAATTTCTGCTTCCTCATGACCTCTGCATCCTTCCTTTTCTTCCCTTCTCACTCTCGTAGCTTCCTCCTCCCTCTTCCCATGTTCTCAATTTGCTCAGGGGATGGTGACCCTTTCCCCTTCTCCAGGGGACAAAGTTTGTCTCTCTTAGGGTCTTCTTTGTTTACTAGTATCTCACCCAACAGTGTTTTATTAGTTACCAATAAGAGAGAAATTATACACAGAAGGACATCCCCCATCAGTGTTCTTTTATCTGTTCCTGCTGAGGGGAAATTCATGTGTCATCAGCTTCACCGTTTTCAGTGCACAATTCATTGTCATTGAGCCTGTTCCCCAGATGAGGCACCACACCTTCCCTCTAGTTTCAGAACTGTCAGCACCCAGGAAAACCTCCATATGGGTTAAGTCCTTGTCTCCTTCTCCTCCTCTCACTCCTGATGACCTCCTGCCTATTCTCTATGCTGTGGGGTTTCTCATTCTGCACATAGCAGGTGAAGGGATCAGATAATTTGTCTTTTGTGTAGGGTTATTTTACAGAACATGCTTTGAAATTCATCCAGGTTGTAGCATGTTTCAGTGCTTCATTCCTATTCATGGGTGAATAGTATTCCATTGTGTGACTATACCATAGGAATAGGTTATTCCTCCAATAATGGACATTTTTATTGTTTTTCCTTTTGCTATAACCAATAATAGTACTGTAAACATTTGTGTAAGTTTTTATTTGGATGTATGTCTATACTTTTCTTAAATAAAAAGGTAGGAGTAGAATTGCTGAGTCATTCTATAAGAACATGCTTATTTAATTTTTGGGTAGTACCATAGTTTTCCACAGATGTTGCATTGTTACATTTCCACCAATAGGGCACAAGTGTGTCTCCATGTCCTCAACATCTGTCTGGGTAGGAATCAGAACTTTGCTATTTTAAACTGTTTATCCGTAAAGACAGATGGTGCTATTGGACATTTTCTGGCTTCTTAGATACCTGTCTGTTCATACTTTCATGTTTCCTTTTTTATGATTTTTGATATTTTGGATGTTTTAATGTTTTTTATATTTATTTTTGATTTATTTTGTGTGTGAGTGGTTTGCTTGTATGGTATCCATGCACCATGTGCCTGCAGAGCCCACAGAAGCCAGAAGAGGGTGTTAGATCTTCTGGAATTGTTACAGATATCTGTGAGGAACCATGTTGGCACTGGTAGGGGCAGTCATTGCTCTTAATTGCTGAGCTGTTTCTCCAGCTCTATTTATTTATTTTGAATGCCTCTGCTACATAGTGATGGAAGAAAAGAATTTGCCACCATGCAAGACTGATTTTAATATTTTTTAAACCGGGAATAAAGACATAGCTGAGTAGTTAATACAATTAGATGCTCTTGTAGAGAACCAATATAGGGCTTCCCAGCACCCATATGGCAGCTTATAAGTGTACTTCCATCATCAGAGGATTCATTGTCCTCTTCTTGATTCTTCAGGTGCCAGGCACACAGATTGTGCACATACATACATGGAGGCAAAATACTCACATATATATAATAAAAACAAAAGTATCTTTAACAAATTCTAAATTTATGTATATGAATTTGTGTGAATGTCTTGTGGCAGGTGCCCATGGAGGACAGGGAGTAGTAGAACCCAGAGTTGGAGTTACAGGTGGTCTTGAGTCACCAACCTTAGTGCTGGACTTCGATCCTCTGCAAAAGCAGAACATAACTCAACTACTCAACCACTCGGTCTACTGCCCCACCCACCATTTCTTTACTTTTTGGGGGGTGCTGTGTTTGTTTTTTCAAGACAGGGTTTCTGTATGTAACCCTTGTTTTCCTGTAACCTACAATTTAGACCTTAAACCAGGCTGGCCTTGAACTCAAGGATCTGCTATCCTCTGCCTCCAGAGTGCTGGGAGTGTAAAAATTATTAATATCTTTTGGACATTTAACTCAGATACATGTGTCACAAATATCTTCTCTTATTCTGGAGGCTGATGCCTGAACCACTAGTTTCCAATTTCTTTTACCTTGGATTGAGACAGCATGGGGGATTATGTAACTCAGTGTGGGGTTGAGAATAATGTGTCAAAGTAACAATAAATGAGGATCCATTCCTATACAAAGTATCATTTCTATATCATATTCCTCCTTTTTCCTTTAAAAAGTGGTTGACTGTAACCACTACCATTTCTAACCAACCAAATTTAAATGAAAACAAATATTCGGGTCACCTGGGCCTTTCAGGGGGGTCTTGCCCCATGAAACCATACCAGTCTGGAAGGAATACACAACTCTTCACCCTCCATGAAAAAAGCATAAATTTCCCTCCCAAGTTACCTGTACTTTAAAAACTGTTGCTCCTTCCCCAGCAATTAAACGATTCAAAGACAACACAATAGCATTCTTTTGTTAACAGTCACACATTTACAATCACACTTCATACACACGTGTGGCCACACCATACATACAGAACATACATACATCTTTTGAACAAAACTCACAAAGGAGAGGAGGTGTGGGGAGGGATGGCCATCCTTACCATAGCTTGGCATCTTTGGGGGGTCTTGAGGACTGCTGTATCTTTGTCCATTCCTGTATGGTCTTTTGTAAGGTCTGGGTCTTTTCTTTATCCACTTGGACATATTCTCCTTTCTCATCCAATGTGACAGGTGATGTGGATGGCTTGCGATGAGGGCTCGGGGAGACTGGTTGGAAGTCTAGGGCTATGTAATTCACATAGCCTGTACTCTTTTTTGAAGCTGGGTTGCTAGTGCCACTGGGTACAGGGGATGAAGATATTGGGTTCTGCATAGGGACATAGTTCTCCTATCTGTTCCCGGAGTCTGTGTTGGAGATGGAACGGCAGTAATTGGATGAGCTAGAGTTAAAGGTGTGGTTGACCATGGACCACAACTTGGTGACAGGTGACTTGAAAGGAAGCTCATTGATTACAGTGTTGTTTCTCAGGTCAAGGGATGCTGGCTTTGCTTTCTGCCAGGCTTGAGGTGGAGATTGACCGGGGGTGGCTGGATCTCACTTCCTCAGCTGGAGCCTCTATGAATAGGAAGGGTTGTGGATGGGTAGCCTTGTGGGTCAAAGTGGTGGGAACCTGTGCTTATGGGTTTACGGGAACACAGTTGTCATCAGAGTTGGCACTGATTGATCTACCCACCATAGTTTTTTCTGGAGATTTAGCAGACCAGCAGGCGGTTTCTCTGCCTTGTGTTGTGTATTTATAGTCACTGACTGGAGGTCTTTGTTGAGGGCTGCCCCACCAAGGTGTCTTGGGGTGCTGTGGTGGGGGAGCTATGGCTGAGTCCACTAGGAGGTCTCCTAATTCCCTACACAGGGTATTGCTGGGTGCCTTGAAGGTGTACACATCCTCACTATCTGCCTCAGACCCTGTGAAGCTGCTCTTAGTGTGACTGTGTAAAGCCAGGCTATGAGGGAGGTCAAAAGCACTGTGTTGGCTTGGCTTGGGAAGGCTATGGAAGCAACTGACCCTGTTGATACAGTGTCTATTGCCCTTGGCAAGTTTATATGCGGCTGTATCACTCTCCTGTTGGGTGCTCTGAGAGAAACTGGCACTTCTTGCATTTTCTGTCCTTTGGCTTATGCATTGGTGCAAGTGTTGATACTCCTGAGGTGCACTGGTAGACAAGGCAGGCCAGATGTGGCTTGACACAGGGAGCTGGCGAGAGTGTGAAAGGGCTGAGGACTTTCTTGCTCAGAGCAGGTACTGACTGGAGCTTCTGAATTCAGCTGGAGAACAGCAGAGACTATGACTGACTGAAGAAAGGTTTCTAGGGGTGTCCGTGCTCTCTTTAGTCTGACTGAAGCCTCAGATCTGGCAGATGCTCTATATTCACCTATTCATGTCAGCCTCTGTCTCGGCCAGCAGGTAGAAGGTGTGCTTATTGGTCTTGATATCAAACATAAAACTCTTTTTGGAGGTCTTTTTTTGTTGAAGAGCAGGCCTACATCTAACTGCTTATAGAAGTTTAAGTTGATAATCTGCAGGGATTTCTTGGAGTGTTCATTCTTATAGTATTCAGAACATCTGGACCACCATTCGCCTGACTTCTCCTCAGGATAAACCAGTGTTTCTTACAAGAATAGTGCCCTAACTTTTTCTCAGGAGGCAATTTCTCCAGCCAGCCTGTGCACACCGCATCATTTGCAGGCTAGTGGAACCCGCATCGGGCTCGAGTGGAGAAGAGAACAGGCTGCTGGGTCAGCTGGTTGCTGGTGCACAGCTCATAGGGGAGGGAATTTCTCAGAGCAGGATTTCCAATATTTCTTTAATAATATTCTAAGCATTTTATATAAAAGTTTGTATTTATGGTTCTTTTAAGATTTTTTATAAGATTATCTTTTGTGTTAAGTAATAAAATACTTGATTCTTTCTTTGTAGTCACCAATCTATAACAAGTTGCTTGGACATAAATGTATGTGGGTTCTTGGGGATAATTTTTTTACCTGTAATACATAAAATATTTAATTATGTAAGGCATATGGAAAACATGCTATATTTACTTCACTTGTAATTCATTGTAATCATTCACTTGGAAAACAGAATGTAATCACATTATAATTTTTATAATGCTTGAAAGATTCTGCTTTGGTATATAAGCTGTAATGGAAAAAATAAAGAAGTGAGAAGGAAGTTACCAGTAAAGAGAAAGAAGGGAAACATCAGAGTAGAAGACCAGAATAGAAAAAGAATTGAGTAGAACAAGCAACAGAAAGGATAATAAAATAAAGAACTAAGCTTTGACCCTCAGAAAAGAAATCTGTGTTTTTCTTGACAAGTCTGCATCATGCTCCCAGTCTCTCTAACCTTCAGAAGGCTGGACTGACTGCAAGAAAGAAAGTCATTATGTCAGCACAGGCTCAGGGGGTAATGGTGTTGGCTACCAAACCTGATAGTTTGAGTACCATCCCTAGTACTACCTAGATGGTGGGAGAAGAGAACAGATTTTTAAAAGTTGTCCTCAGACCACATATTCCAACATGACATATGCATAACCACACACATATGTCTACACACAAAATAAATCATCAAAATTTAATAAAATGTAGGGCTAAGAGATGATCCACTGGTTAAGCATACTCACCACTTTGGTAGAAGACTTGGACTTAGCTGCCAGAACCCAGAGCCATCTGTAACTTCATTTCCAGGGGATCCAATGCTCTTTTCAGGCCTCTCTGGGTACCAGACATTTACATGGCTTACATACATGTAGTCAAACACATATATACATAGAATTAAAAGAATCTTTTTTTAAAGACAATATTGACAACAATGAAAAGAAAAATAGGTTTGGATCTAGGGAGACACTCAATCAGTGAAGGGCTTGCTGCAGAAGTGTGAGAACCTGAGTCAGATCCCACATCCACAGGTGTAAGGACGTGCTCCTGTGATCCCCGTGCTGAGGAGTAAGGACAAGGGGGTCCCTAGGGTTGCTTCCCATACAGTCCAATCACATCAACAAGTTGCAGGACTAATGGGAAACTGTCTCAAAAATAAGGTGAGAGGGATTGAGAAAGAAACCTGATAGGTCTTTCTCATGTAGCCCAGGTTGTGCTAGAACAGTCTATGTACCTGTGGATGACCTTGAACTTTGGCTCCTCCTGTCTCTGCCTCAAAAGTGCTGGAATTATAGGCCTAGGCCACTATGCCTGCTATGGAAACATAACTTTACAGAGCAGAATTAAATGATAACATACACATCAACAGTTTATGTAAAATGCTGCACTGACCAGTCATGGTAGCACACACATACTAACACTTGAGGCAGAGGCAGGTGAAGCTCTTGAGTTCAGGCCAGCCAGGGCTGCATAGTGAATCCCTGCTCTAATCAAAACTGGCCTGGCCAAGCAGACAGGTTTTTTCAGACAGGCATGGGGACAGGTGGCTTTTCTCTCTCTGTAGTTGGTTGTTGAAACCAATCCATATTTCAAATGACATTTACATCCTGTTTCTTCATAACACAGAGGTATCACTTTCCAGAACAAACAAACAGAAGAGCAGAACAGCATGAATGTGAACACACATGCACACACACACACACACACACACACACACACACACACACACACACACACACTAAAGCAATCAACCAAACAACAATTAAATAAACAAATACAAATTAATGTTCGGGTCTCCAGGAATAGATTAGCAGTCACAACTGACTGCAATTCCAGCTCCTGCAGATCTGACACCCTCTTCTGCCCTGCATGGGAACCTGCACTCACAGGCACATATCCTCACATACAATATTTAATGAATCATTTGAAACTTAAAAAGTTGATTTCAGGGCTTATTGGTTAACAGCACCTGCCTGTTCTTGTTGAAGTCACAGATGAAATAAATATTTCACTCTCAGCACCCACATGAGGGATCAAGACTGTCTGAAACTCAGTTCTTGCTGGTCTGACACCTTCTCCTGGCCTCCATGGGCATGTGATGTATACACATACGTGCAAGCAAAGTCCCATACATATACAATAAAATTTATATTAAATAATAAAATTTAAAAAGATAATGTCATTTTGGCCACACATAAAATCAAAGCCCTCAGAAGACCAAAGCAAGAAATTTAAGTGTTCAAGGCCCTTACATAGCAACATGTTGGATCACGAAGGAAGGAAGGAAGGAAAGAAGGAAGGAAGGAAGGAAAGAAGGAAGGAAAGAAGGAAGAATTCTGCTGTGTCATGAGTCCACCATACAGAATCCCACAAGACTCCCTCATTTCTGCAACCTAGACCTCTCTACCCTGGCATCTTCATGGCTGGTGCCTCATTCCTGCTTCTGAGACACTGTGGCTCCAGTAGAGAGAAAGAAAACATTAACCTTCAGCAGGGATTTAGTTGGAGAGCTAGAGCATTGTGTTCATAGACAGCCATGGGGAGGATTGAGGAATGTTCCATGTCAAGCACAGGATAAAAGTAAGGGCAGCAGATGCATACCTCTGTAGTTGCACACATGCCACTATAAATTCAAGTCAAGCTGGAAGTTAGGAAATGAACTTACAATTTTGCCAATTTTGGGGTTTGGAATGTTATTTTGGTTTTTACACCTGCAAGGCCATGGGACAGCTAGTGGTCTTTTCTGGGAACGGCGTGACTTATACTTATTTTCAAAACTTGGGTGCTTTGGAGCAGGGTAACCCATAACAATTTTTAGAAACCAGACAGTTGTTGAAGATAATAGGAACTAGTAATAATAACAATTTCCAGAGACTGGTCATCATGACTGACCATTTCATGTGTTCTTTGTCCCATGTGTGTGTAGCCAGAGTGATTTTCAACTACATGCTGGTGGGTATCAGTCTGGGTTGAGTTAGGGTCTTTCATTATCAGGAAGCTGCATGTGACAGTCAGGTCATCGGTCCCTACAGAGCTGAGCAGCACACTCATGCTTGCATTCCTTCACACAGTAAATGGAGATTGATCAGGCACCTGCATGACTTTTATATAGTTACCACACATAACTGACAACACCTCAGTATGAAACAGACTGAATTCTCTGCCTTTCTGGAACTTATTTTCCAATGGGGAAACATAGCATAAGGAAATATGTGGAATGTGTCATACTGTGATGAGTGGAGACAGTGGAGCAGTGGAGACAGACAGAAAGCCAGGAAGAAGACAAAGCTGGAGGAGTTAACTAGGGGAATAGGATTACAGGTAACAGATCCAGAAATAAGACAATAAATTATATATACAATAGCTTATGAAAATGCAAACCCTATATGCAAAAGAATACTTTTGCCTTTAAATATCAGATCAGCTCCGTTAGAAGAATGGGTTTTGTATGCAGCCAACATTGACTATAATGTGCAAGATACTGGAGCTTGGGTAGGAGAAGCCATCTCCAAAGGTTTAAAACGGCAACAGGAAATTAAAAGTTCTAGAGGTGAGGATGTAAGGGCTTGGCAAGGAGAAGCACCTTACAGAGGTCAACATAGGTACCAAGAGGCTAGAGGTTACTACTACTATGAACCAGAACCTTGGGGAGGAAGAGCCTTCCCCTTGAGACCACAAAGGCGCCAAGAACCTAGATGTTTCAACTGTGGTAAAATGGGACATACTAAGAGAAATTGTAGACAAATGAATTCTAACAATGCCTCATATGGAAGGCCACTGCCTTCTGGATTGTGTAGAAGATGTGGTAAGGGTAGACACTGGACCAATGAATGTAGATCGACCAGGGACATACAAGGAAACCCCTTAAGGTCGGGAAACCCTGAGGGAGGCCTCAAGAAGTCCCCCACATCAAGAAAGGTCAGGTCATTCCCAATAGCAGTGGAAGACAATCTCTCACAGCAACAATAGATAGTTCTTTGCCTATTGTGAAAAAAGATATTGCTCTAGATGGTAGTTTGAATAGTGATGAAGAATCAAGTGTGAATGGACAAAATGAGAAACGCATATTTTGGCAAGCTTCTATTAATGATAAAAGGCCTCAGTTAAAAGTTAAAATTAATAATAAAGTTATTTCTGGCTTAGTGGACACTGGGGCGGATGTAACTATTATTACTCAAAAGTCTTGGCCTCAGAAATGGCCTCTTAGAGAGGCAAATGTACAATTTTTAGGAATTGGAACTCTATCTAGAGTTCGACAGAGTGTTAACTCAGTGGTCTGCATTGGACCGGAAGGACAGAAAGGGATACTGAAACCATACGTGGCAGATATAGCTATAAATCTCTGGGGTCGTGATCTCTTACAGCAATGGAATACTCAGATTAATATTCCTCCAGTGTCAGATACAAATTATGAAAAAGATCTGGTAAGACGCTATGGAAAACGGTTACCAACCATCCATGCTGTACAGAAACTAGGTACAAATGATGGACCTTCAGAGGAGCCAAAGGCCCTGCCATTGAAGTGGCTTACAGATGAACCAGTTTGGGTAGGACAATGGCCTATGATCTCTGAGAAGCTAGAGGCTTTAGAAAAGTTAGTACAGGAACAGCTAGACCCTGGACATATAGAGGAATCTACCAGTCCTTGGAATTCTCCTGTATTTGTCATCAAAATAAGTCAGGTAAGTGGAGAATGCTGACAGACCTGAGAGCTATAAATAAGGTAATTCAACCAATGGGCTCTCTGCAACCTGGAATGCCATTACCTTCCTTAATACCTAAAGGATGGCCTATCATAGTCATTGATCTAAAAGACTGTTTTTTCACAATACCGTTACAGGAAAATGATAGAGAAAAATTTGCATTTACTGTACCAACTTTTAATAATTCACAGCCAGTTAGGAGATATCAATGGATGGTTTTGCCACAAGGAATGCTAAATAGCCCTACTTTGTGTCTACACTTTGTACAGCAACCTTTTGGAATAATTCGGGAGAAATTTTCACAATCTCTTGTTTATCATTACATTGGTCAATGTTGGTACCTATGTTGACCTCTGATAAAAGATGATATTCTTTTATCAGATTCTAATAAGGAAACTTTGGAACGTATGTATGAAATGGTGAAGGAAGTTCTGCCTCGTTGGGGATTACAGATTGCACCAGAAAAGATACAAAGAGGAAATTCTATTAACTATTTAGGTTACAAGATAGACTTACAGATAGACTTTGTACTCAAAAGGTACAAATTAGGAGAGATCGGTTTCAAACTCTTAATTCTCTTCAGAAATTATTAGGGGAAATTTCTCAATTACAGACAATTATTGGTGTAGAAGGACATGACTTAAAGCATTTAAAAATGGCCCTTAAAGGTGATAAGGACCTAAACAGTCCTAGAATATTATCTGATGAGGCAGAAAAAGAGTTACAATGGGTAGAAAACAGAATATTGAATGCACATGTAGATCGGATAAACCTTAATTTAGACTGTATTCTGGTTATCTTGCCATCCAGAGAATACCCTTCTGGAATTCTGATGCAGAGGGAAGACACTATATTGGAATGGATATTTCTGCCACATAAACAGAATAAAAAGTTAAAGACATATATAGAAAAGATTTCTGATTTGATTTTAAAGGGTAAATTAAGACTTCGCCAGCTGACTGGAAAAGATCCAGCAGAAATTATAGTACCTTTAACTAATGAAGAAATTTCTTCCTTATGGAAAGATAATGAATATTGGCAAATAGCTCTTACTGACTTTTTGGGAACAATTAGCAACAACTATCCCAAAATGACAGAATTAAATTCATAAAAAAGACAGTCTGGATTCTTCCACGTATTGTAAGACAAACTCCCATTTCTGGAGTTCTTACCTTCTACACTGATGCCAACAAATAAGGTAAGGCAGGTTATAAAGCAGGCAGAATTATATGCAATTCTCATGGTACTTAAGGATTTTACAGAACCTCTTAATATAGTTACTGATTCTCAGTATGCAGAGAGAGTGGTGTTACATATTGAGACTGCAGAATTTGTTCCTGATAATACAGAATTAACTTCTCTGTTTTTACAATTACAGGAAACTATCAGAAACAGAAGTAATCCTATGTATATTACACATATCAGATCCCATACGGGTCTGCCTGGCCCACTAGCACAAGGCAATGATGAGATTGATCGTTTATTAATTGGAAGTGTGCTAGAAGCCTCAGAATTTCATAAGAAACATCATGTAAATAGCAAAGGTTTGAAAAAGGACTTCTCTATCACTTGGCAACAAGCCAAGGAGATAGTGAAAAACTGTCCTACTTGTTCCTTTTATAATCAAACTCCATTGCCAGCAGGTTGTAATCCTAAGGGCATTCAGAGAAATGAGGTTTGGCAGATGGATGTCTTTCACTTTGCAGAGTTTGGAAATTTGAAATATGTGCATCATACCATAGACACATTCTCAGGGTTCCAATGGGCTACTGCTCTTAACTCTGAAAAAGCTGATTCTGTTATTATACACCTGCTAGAGGTGATGGCAGTTATGGGTATACCTGCACAAATAAAAACTGACAATGCTCCAGCATATGTCTCTACGAAATTGGAACAATTTTTCAAATATTATAACATAAAGCATGTTACTGGTATACCACACAATCCTACAGGACAAGCAGTGGTTGAGCGATCTAATAGAACACTTAAGGAGATGCTCAACAAACAAGCTTGGAAGACTAAACCCCCCAAACATAGGTTGCATAATGCTTTATTAACACTAAACTTTCTTAATGCCAATGAAAAAGGACAAACAGCTGCAGAAAGACACTGGACTACGGAAAAAACTGCTGAACTCAATCAGCCAGTATACTTCAAAGATGTACTAACCTCTGCATGGAAACCAGGACATGTATTACGTTGGGGTAGGGGTTTTGCATTGGTTTCTACAGGAGAAGAAAAACTTTGGATACCATCAAAGTTGATCAAGATTCGACTGGAAAAGGAAAAACCTCTCGACAAGGACAAATGACAGGTATTCTACTAAGGTATATCTTATAAACTAAATAGAAGCCTCCCAAAGGAAAGGGAAGTGTTTTGCTTTTATCTTCACAGGAAAACTCATCTTCAGAAGGCAAAGGACACTGCATGGGTAGATACTTGAGAAGAAAAGGTAGCTATAACCATCAAACAAAGGAACGTGCCATACGGTAAACTTTACAGCTGTCTCTCAAAAAAAAAAACTCTATTTCTCTTTATTTCCTAGTCCCTATTCAATTAAACCAATGCTGGATTTAGAGGTGGATTTGGCTTTCCTCCTCTAAAATCCAAGCACATTATTTAACTAAGCTTTAGTGTTTCTGTGTTGTATCAAGAAGCCAATTGATGTAATACAGAATAAAAGAAGAATTTGGGGACTGTCTTTGTCTTTTCTTGGATCTTTCTCTCAAGGTGTACACCCTTTCATAATTGTTATGCTCTCATGGTTGAATTCCCTAGCATGTGTACATACACAAGCAAACATTTCTCTGCTAACTGTTTATGTTTGAGTCCTACACAGCCAATGAAGACCTACCTGACAGCAATCCCTGGACACCCTGGAAAGAAAATGGGCCACACCTCCTCGACTGCACTAGATCCAACTTGCTCCATTTCAGCTGACACTCCTGCCAGAGGTTCGGGTACTGACTTCAATCAAGTTGAGGATTTCAAGCGAGATCTTCAATCAAGTGAATCCCATCTAACATGGACTGGATACTAACATTTTCTTTCTACAGGACCCCACATGACTATCATCGTCCCATTTCAGCAGGAAGTAACTTGGAAAATGCTACGCCCCCTTTCCCCATTGTTGTCACTTAGGATAGTGTATATACCTTGTTAGGAATAGCTTCCTATTGTTTATGGTTCGGTTTGGAAGGAGGTGTTCAGGCTTGGACACCTCTTTCAGATGACTTTAGGGTTTAGTTAAAATAGATAGTTATCTTCTTATATTTTACCTTTATACTGTTAAGTTTTAATCCTCTTTTAGACTAAAAGGGGAATTGTAGGGGAAGCTGTAGCCACGCCTTCTTAGGGGCTGGCTACAGGAGTACCTGAGGGCTTGTGAGGGCGTGGTCAGAGTGAGTAGGGGGACTGCATTTCGGTTTCGGTTTCTCTTTGCTTCTTGCTGTACAGACTACCACCGGCTGGCTGGTTCGCTCTGTAAGTAAGGCTTTTCCCTATTAAATACCCTTATATTTCTACCTGACTCCGTATTGGTAATTTCCTACTATAACGTACATGGCAAATTCCAGGTCAGCCTGAGCCACATGGGGAGACCCAAAAATAATAATATATATTTAGCTAAAGTTAAAAATCAAATGAAAGGATAGCTCTATTGGTGACACTAGATGGTCATGCAGACCCTCCTAGTGGTTACTGAAACAAAAAGTGACTCTGAGCTCTGAGGAGAAGCTGTCATTAGAAAGAAAGGGATAGAGGAACAGAGTCAACTGTGACCACAGGGAATTCAGGCTGCTTGTCCACAAAGAAAACTACAGAGATTCTCAGGGTCTTTGGGGATCTTGATTTATTAGCTGTGAAGACTGGCTTTCTTGAAGACTCCTCTTAAGGAGAGTCCCTGTGTAAGATTCAGATCAGTGACCTGTTTGTCCTGGAGACCCCCTGACTTTATCCTGTAGATAGTCAGTTGTTCTTCTCCTCCTGTGATTAGGTGAGGAGGAATCAGGGCCAGGCACATTCCGTGGACTGTAGAGAGGGAGGAGAGAGTCTCTATGGAATCAGGAGTTAACGGATTAAAGGCATGACAGCCTGTCCATCTTGCCTCACAGTGTCCTTATTTCTGTTTTAGTTGCTTTGCTGAGAATAAATTGTAGGTGTCACAGAGAGCTGCAAGAGGACACTGCAGTACCTTAAACCTAGAGATGCCTTTGGCTCAGAGCTGTATAGTGAGGGATGTGTGGTAACATGAAGTATAGGGAAGTTGTAGAACTTTGACATAATGGAGGGTGGCATCGAGTGATTTTGATATGGTGTGAGAGAGAAAGGGGCAGAGATTGCACCACAGCTTTTGCTTTGACAATTCAAAAGTGATGCCATTTTACCAAGATGGAGTATCTGGGAGTGTGAGCACATCTGAGGTGGACTTGGTGTGTGTGTGTGTGTGTGTGTGTGTGTGTGTGTGTGTGTGTGTGTGTGTGTGTGTGTGTGTGTGTGTGTATCAGCAGCACCATGTCGAGGTCTGAGGACAGTTTGGGGAGTCAGTCCTCTCCTTTTCCTATGTGGTTCCCAGGGATGTAACTCAGGTCATTATGCTTGGCAGCAGATGTCTTTCCCAACTGTAGAAACATGCCACCCCTGTATATTGGCTTCTTTAATCTCATATAACCCCTTGCAACCTAGATTTTTCTAGGTGGCCAAGGATACTCTTGAAAATTCTGTTCCTCTTGCTTCTACTGCTCAAGTGCTGTGATACAACTATGTTAATGTGTCTGGGTAATTTGATTTTTGGAGTCATTGTCTCATGTAGCCCAGGTTGTCATGTAGCCCTAGTTGTCATTTAATTGATATGTAGCTTAGGTGAACTTTTCTCTTTTTCTTTCTCTCTGTTTTATTTTGTTTCAATATTTATTTTAAGACTGGGTTTCACTATTTAGCAAGGCTGTCTTGGAGCTCATTATGTAGTGCAGGCTAGCCTCCTCCAATACATGATTCTCTTGCCTCCAACTTCTGTGTCCTGGGATTACAGGAGCCTCAAGTCCAAGGTCCCACGGTGACATTGAACCCTTGATCTTCCTTCTACTTTCCATGTTGTAAGGTTACAAAAGAGTATACCACTATGTCCACCTCATTTTTTTTCTGGGTGAGGGCCTCTTTGTTGTAAATCCAGGCTCAGTGTCCAGGCTGACTGTGAATCAGAATCCTCTGTCCCACCCTGGGATACTGGGATTACAGGCACGTGATGGCACACCCAGCTTTGATTTAGTAAATCTGATGCCCTTTCCACAGACCTTGGAGGAGTTTCAGGGGTGTTTCAGGATGGGAAATTTAGTTCAGAGCCAATGGCCTCTGGCTTTAATTTAAAGTCCTGTTCTAGTGTAAGGTCACCCCAGGAGTGAATGTGCCAGGACTGGGGCCACCACGGCTTCTGGAGGTGTAATTGACTATGAAGAAAACCAAAGAAGAGAGACAGGAAGGACCAACCTGAGGGGTCGGGGGAGGTCAGGATAGTTCAGTGTCCTGGAAGCCAGTGAAGAAAATGTTCCTTGAAGAAGGAAACAAGCCAAGAGTGATGACTGACACCTGCAGCCCCAGGGCTGGGGAAGCAAAGGAAGGTAGATGGCTGCAATTTCAAGGACCGGATAGATTATCCAGTCACCAGTGAGATTCTAGTAAGTTCCTGTACACTCTAGAGGGATGCTCCACCTCAAAAACTAACAAACAAAAACAATAACAAAAGCAAATACCTCACCACCAACACCAACAAAAAGGAACACAGCAGGTCAATAAACCACAGCTAGAAAGGTCTGTCACGAACAGCCTGGGAACTGATGATTAGACTTAGCCATGTGAAGACCTGTGGCCATCTTGAGAGAGGAAGTTAAGAGTGTGATCTTTTTTGAATGTGTTAAAGAAAAACACAGAGAGGAATTAGAGTTAGTGAATAGGGACAGCTCTTGCAAGGCTGATCCAGGCCCCAGGGCTAGATCCAGGCTCACAGAGGATGTGAGATAGATGCTGCCATGTCCAGCACTCGGGATGTCAGTTAGCAAAGCTGTGTTGTCCTGGAATGCTTGTTGTGCAGGGGTAAAAGAATTCACCAGAGCAGAACTGAGACCAGAGTTTAATGCAGATTAGATACTATGGACAGAAACACAGCAGGCTAGTTCTTAGAGAGAATTGCACCCCAGCAGGAGTTAGGCACTCTCACCAGTGTTAGGAACAGTTATCTAACCTTGCTTCATTATTTCCTCTGTGTAGTTGTTTGAGCAGACAAGGGCACAGCTCACTATTTGTCAAGTAGAGACTCCTATCTCACTGTTTGTCCATTTGGGGTGCAGGCTCCTTAAGGTAAAATTGTTTGTAAAATACCACAGGTCACTCTGTCTGGATCTGAGAAGCAGGGGAATTGGTTTTCATTTTTTAGTCTTTGCTTGTGTGAGCCTCAGGCACTTCATGTACCTCATCCTGGTACTGGCAATCCTCTTGTTTCAGTCTTCTGAGTGATGAGATTACAGATTTGTGTCAACACACCTGACTCCCCTTGTTATTTTTATTAATGCTAAGTAACCAAGAATAACAGTGAACTTCTAATCCTCCTCCTTCTGCCTTCCAAGTGCTGGGACCACATGTGTGTTCTCCTTGCCCAGTTTATACAGTTCTAGGGTCCTGTCGGGGGTCTGGTTCATGCTGGGCAAGCACTCCATCAGTGGAGCTACTTCTCCAGCCCCACATGGCCTTCACAGCTTGTTAGCTCCTGACTACAAAGTTATGCAGAAGTTGTCTTTTGTCTGTTCCTGAAGAGGGGAAATTCATGTGACATCAGCTTCACCATTTTCAGTGCACAATTCATTATCATTGAGCCTGTTCACCAGCTGAGGCACCACAACTTCCCTCTAGTTTCAGAACCATCAGCACCCAGGAAAACCTCCATATGGGTTAAGTCCTTGTCTCCTTCCCCTCCTCTCACACCTGATAACCTCCTGCCTATTCTCTATGCTGTGTAGTTTCTCATTCTGGACATAACAGGTGAATGATCAGATAATTTGTCTTTTGTGTAGGTTATTTTACGGAACATGCTTTGAGGGTCATCCAGGTTGTAGCATGCTCCAGTATTTCATTCCTATTCATGGGTGAATAGTATTCCATTGTGTGACTATACCACAGGTTGTTCATCCAGTAATGGACATTTGGCTTGTTTTTTTCCTTTTTCTATTACCAACAATACTACTGTAAACATTTGTGTGATGTTTTATCTGGATGTGTGTCTACATTTTTCTTGAGTAAAATCTTATGAGTGTAATTGCTTAGTCATTTGATCATTACATGCTTAGCTACTTTTTAGGGAGTGCCACACTTTTCCACAGGAGTTGCATTGTTACATTTCCACTAGTAGGACACAACTGTTCCTATATCTCCAGGTTCTTGAAGCCTGTCTGGTTGGAATCAGAACTTGTTCTTTTAGCTTACATTTCATTAAAGACCAATGGTGCTTTTGGCCATTCCCTGTCATCTTGGAGATGTGCTTTCCACCTTTTCCATTTTTTATATAGTTTTTGATACTTGATTGTTTTAATGTTCTTAGGGTTATTTATTTATTTGCTTTGTGTGTATGGGTGTTTGTCTTTTAAGTTTGTCTGTACACCAACTACATGCAATGCCCACAGACGTCAGAAGAGTGTGGTCAAACCTCTTGAATGGTTACAGACAGATATAAGCCACCATGTGGGTACTGGTAGGAGCAGTCAGTACTCTTAACTAGTGAGCAGTTTCTAAGTTCTGTTTTGAATGCCTCTGTCTTCTAAATGATGGAAGAAAGGAAGCCACCACCATGCAATATATATTTTTACATTTTTAAACTTGGAGCTGGAGACATGGCAGAGTAGTCAATAGCATTAGATGCACTTGCAGAAGATCCAGGTAGGGTTCCCACAGCCACATGGCAGCTTACAACTGCTTGTACCTCCATCTCCAGAGGAGTCAGTGCCCTCTTCTTGACTCTTCACGTACTAGGCACATAGGTTTTGCACATACATACATGTAGGCAAAACACACACATAAAAAATCTTTTAAAAGTTGACCTTTATGTATATGTACATTTATTTGTGTGAATGTCTTGTGTTCATGTGCCCACAGTATACGGAAAAAATAGTTGACCCCCAGAGTTGGATTTACAGGTGGTTTTGAGTCACCAGACCTTGGTGCTGGGACTTGAGACCACTGCAAAAGGAGTACACAATGTAACCACTCAACCATCTCTTCAGTCTACCCCACTCCCACCTACACACACACACACACACACACACACACACACACACACACACACACACACACTTTATTTTCTTTCTTTCAGGGGGTTGTTTGTTTGTTTGTTCTAGACAGTATTTTCCTGTGTAGCTCTGGCTGTGCTGGAATTCACTCTGTAGACAAGGCTGTCCTCAAACCCAAGAGATATTCCAGCCCCTGCCTCCACTGTGCTGGGATTAAAGACATGTGACAACACACCAAGTCTCACGCATTATTTCTTAATTGTACTATTTGTCTTTCTATGGTGTAAGAATTCTTTATATCTTCTGGCCATTGAACTCAGATACCTGTATGACAAATATTTTCTTTCATTCTGCAGGCTGACCTCACTCACTGCCTTCCAGTTTCTTTTAATGTGGGTTGAGACAGCATGAGGAATTATGTGTCTGAATGTGTGGTTGAGAATAATATGGCAACAGTATTCTGAATATGAAAAAATTAATTCAAAATCGAGGGTGAAGTGAACTGAGTTGTTCTGGCAGTGTTGGCATCTCCCACTCCACTGGGGCCTTGGTTCTCAACACCAAACACATGCACTTTGCATTGTACCTGCTATGCTGCCATGAGTGCCAACAAATGCTGCCTCAAACACTCTGCTCAGACTTCAGGCTGCTGTATGTTGAGACCTCCAGATCTTTTATTGTGTATACAATAGTTATGCCCTTATAGAAACAGTTGTTTAATTACCAAAATCAAGGACATTTAAAATATTCTTCAGCATATAATTATCAAATTAATGTCTCTTTCTATAATATTGTGTTGCAATATTGTGATAGGGGATGTCCTTCTATATATGTGTTTCTCTTAATGGCTGATGAATAAAACACTGTTTGGCCAGTAGAGGCAGGAAGATAGGCAGGGCTAGGAGACAAGGAGGACGCTGAGGAGAGAGGCAGAGAGGCCCTGGAAGGAGAGTCGCCATGTAGCATAACAGGTCCAGCCATTCTCAGATAAACCAAGACCATTTGGAAATACATAGATTTATAGAAATCAGTTAATAATTAAGACAAAACTATCCAATAAGAAGCCCTAGTCATTAACCAACAGTTGGATAATTAATATAGTGTCTGTGTATTTATTTGGGGCTAAAGGGCAGCTGGACCTGGAGGGACAAGAAAAACCAACAGCAATATTGGATTTTGGAAATTGCAGTTTAGCAGGGTTGGATAGATGACTCAGTAGTTAAGAGAACTGGAGGACCCGGGTTCAGTTCCTAGCACCCACAGGGAAGTTTACAAGTGTTTGTAACTCCACTTGCAGAGAACCTGAGATCCTCTTCTGGATTTTGCAGTTACTGCCCCTAAGGATGAATAGACATTCATTTAGGAAAACCACCCATACACACAAAATAAAAACTTAATGTTTTGACTCATGAATTTTGATCATTGTCTTTTTGTTGTCTACAAAAACTCTCATATGCAGATGACATCATGGTTGAAAACACGGTAGCTATAATTTACATCCTGCTTTTGGGGGGTCTAAAAAACCTGATGGAGGTAAGATGGCAGCTGTTTCCCTGAGAGGTTTGTTGAGGGGGTTGATATATTATCCGATTTGAATGTTTTGCCTTACAAACTATATTTTCAGTGGTTTTGTTTTATTTTGTTTTGAGATGCAGGATTTTACCATGTAGCCCAGTCTGGCCTGGAACTTGATCTTCCTGCACCAGCCCCTGAGTATTGGCACTGAAGGCATGTGCAAGCATGCTCATGAACTTTAATGAAGATAGGAGGGTCTCACCCTATGTAAGTCATTTTTCTGTTTCTCTGATAAAAACAACATGATGAAAAGTAACTTAGGTACGGACTTCTGGTTTCAAAGGAACAAGAGGTCATCATGGCAGAAAGTCATGACAGCAGGAAAAGGAAGGTGATGGAGCATAGTTTCCATTATAAACATAAAGAAGGGAGAGCAACCTCAAAGTGTGGCAAGGCTATGAGCCCTTAAATGCCCCTTCAGTGACGTACTTCCTACACATATCATCCCCAAACAGCACACCAACTGGGGACCACATGTTTAAATATCTGAGCCTATAGGGGACATGCTTGTTCAAACATCCTTGAGATTTAATCGGTTCCTCTCTTAGAGAAGCTGCCAGTTCCCAGCAGTCCCAGCTTTGATTTCTCACTGTTCACTTTTTAGGATATGGAGGACAAGGACTTGAATGCAATTCTCCAAGTGTGTGAACTTCTTGCTAAGGATCCTAAATTGTACTGAGTCTACATCGATGTTGTATTCTTCAAAAGACCCCAGATGCTATAAGTACCCTTCTATTGCATGGTAGCATTGACACAGAATTGCTGTTTCTTCTATACCAATGAATTGACTGTGATGACTCAAACACTCTCACAGCAATAAAAAAAAGGTATCCTTAAGATGTCTCTGTGAGAAGCTTTGTAAACTTAGTTTCTTTTCTTTGTGTGTGTGTGTGTGAATGTATGTGAGTGTGTGTGTGTGTGTGTGTGTGTGTGTGTGTGTGTGTGTGTGTGTGTACATGTTTCTCCATGTGTGTACACAAGTGTGAGCATGAGTGTACTGTGGAGGTCAGAGTTAAGTGTTGGGTGACTTCCTCACTTGCTCCCTAATTTAAAATTTTTTAATTTAAAAAGCTTTATTTTTTTAATTGTGTGTGCATGTTGTGGCCTTGGGGTGAGCACATGCACATGTGACTGCAGGGCTCACAGAGGTCAGAAGAGGACCTCAGATCATCTCAAGCTGGAGTTACAGATGATGTGAGCTACCCATGTGGTTACTACTGAACTTGAGTCCTCTGTAAGGGCACAAACACTCTTAAACACTCAACCATCTCTCCAGCCCTCTAGCTGAAAAATTTGAAACTATATTTATTTATTTACTGTGTGCATGCTGAGTAACATGATTCAGAGGAGGAAGAGGAGGAGAAGGAGGAGGGGTAGGAAAAATATAAGAAAAGGTGTCTCAGTTAACCTGGAGCTCACTATTGAGCTAGGCTGGCTGAAAGGCAAGCTCCAAAGACCCTCCTGTCTCCACCTTCCCAGTGCTAACATTACCAGATTACTGCTCTGCCTGGAATTTTTTCTTTCCTAAGGGGAACATGTAATACATTCTCAGTGACTCACATTTGCATGGCAGGCGCTTCACTGACTGAGCCATCTCCCCAGCCTCTTGTGATTCATGTTCTATGAAGATTTGCATTTGTGTCCTTCCTTGGGGGAGGAAGATCCTGTGACTCTATGGTTTGGGGACCATATTTATCTAGCAAATACCACCTGATACCTTTCACTCCTGATTTCCTTTTGAGATAACATCTTACTGTGCATACCAGGCTCACCTCAAACTCTAACAACATTTCTACCTTAGCCTTCTAAGAGATGGATTATAAGCATGTGCCATCAAACTCAGCACCCACTCATTTAAAGAAAAACTTAGTAATTAGATTTGCTGGAAAAGTCAGATCCCCTGAAGCTGGAGTACAGGCATCTGTAAAGCAAACTAATGTAGGTGTTGGGATCCTAAGTGGTCCTCTGGAAGAGCAGTGCACACTCAACTACTAAGCCATCTCTCCAACCACTAAAACTAACTTCCATCACATATATTTATGTATTGTGTGTTGTCACAAGTGTGCCCTGGTGTGCTTGTGAAGGTAGAGGACAAGTTAAGGGAGTCAGTTGGGTCTTTCTTCCATATGGTCCTCAGGGATCAAACTCAGGTCATCAGGCTTGACAGCAGCTGCCTTTACGGGCTGTATCTTATTCATAGAGAGGATTCAAGGATGTTTCCAAGTTATCAGTTTGAGCAACTGGCTGAATAGTATTGTCATTTATAGATACAGGGGATGAACTGAGGGGCTGTGTGTGTGTGTGTGTGTGTGTGTGTGTGTGTGTGTGTGTGTGTGTGTGTTTAGGCAGGCAGTTTGAATGTGGTGTGGAGATACAGGATGTATTCTTCATTTGTAAGTACAGTTTGATTGACAAACAACAGAGCTGAATTTCAAGCCACTGAAAATAAATACTTGTCTAAAGTTCAACATGTTGGTAGGGCTGGATGAATTCAGAAATGCATATATACATTAATATACATTATATACAAAGTGTATAAATTAATCTTGTTTACTTTAACATTTAAAATGGGAAATTATAAATATATACAAAAGCAGAGATTAATGGAATTAATATCGCTGGTCCTACTTTCGTCCCTCAATAACATGGATAATTTTTGTTTGGTAAGATGGCTCAGAGGATTAAAAGTGGTTGCCAGGCAAACCTGACCAGCTGACTTAGACATTCAGATCCCTGGGGGAAGTAGAGACCAACTCCAGAAAGTTATCTCTGCCCTCCACACATGGACCAGGCACCCAAATTCACACTCAATCTTTTCCCATATATCCACACAGTCTCCAGTGGTCAGAGTAGTTTAAAGCAAAATCCCATTTTGTGACCCAGGAATACTTGTCAATTAAATAGAAGTATTCAAACTAGGTGTGGTGGCACTTGTCTTTAATCCAAGCACTGAGGAGATAGAGGCAGTAGTAGCTGAAATTCAAGATCAGCGTTAGCTACATAGAAACTTAAAGCTAGCTGGTGACACATAAAACAGTGGCTCAAACAACACAGAGCCCAATCTGGGTTTGGAAATATACTATTTCATGGATACCTTGATGCAAGAGTTTGATCAACAGGGTTGGTTCAATAGTGGCTGGAGAAGCTGGGTGGAGTGACACTAGCTTTAATCCCAGGATTTGGGAGGTAGAAGTAGTCAAATTTCTGAGTTTGATGACAACCTGGTGTAAGCAGTGAGTTCCAGGACAGCTAGTGAGACCCTGTCCTGCAATAAATGGGGGCTGGAAGTGGGAAGGTGGTCTAGAGAGATGAGATGGCTCAGTGGCTAACAACCCTTGACTGCTCTTGCAGAATGATGAAGTGACTTTCTGGTGACCTCAACCTGCGATTGATCCCAACTCCCAGAGAGTGCAAAGCATCGTGAACACAGCTGAGCTCTGCATCCCATTTTGAACTCTTGAGACACAGCAACCTAACTGCAAAAGGCCCACCTTATCAGGAAAGAAGAACTAGTCACTTGCTTAAGCACGCAGACCTGCTTCCTCTCTCCTCCTCCTAGTTTGGTAAAAGGTTCCTAGTCTGTAAGAGAGGCATGCTTGCTTAGTGTGAGCTCTGCTCAGGTTCTCTAAAATAAACCCGCCTACATTTGAGTCCAGTATCCTGACTTCTTTTTTCACATTTTTTCCTAATATGGTTCTCAATCCTGGAACAGGCTATTGGAGCAGGAGACCTTTGTAGGGAGATACTGTAACCACACCTCCTAAGGGCCCAGCTACAGGTGTGCTTGACCACGCCCTGACAGGGAGGTCAGGATAGGTTCTTAAAGGGCTGCAGACATGTGGAGGCCCCTTCTCTCTGGCCACAGTAGCTTGCGGCCTCTGGGCACGCTCTGGCTTGCGTTTGGGCTGGTGTTTATCTAAATAAAGAAATCTTAGCATTATGGCCTACGGATCATCTTTGAGCTCTCAATAGACTGTCTTACAACCCAGGAAGCATGTGCAAAGCAGCAAGGCACCCAGAGCTAACCCATGGATCCTGAGGGGTGCTGAGGTAGTTCCACGCTGTCTCTGAATCTTCCCTATTTTCTCTTACTCACCCTTCCTGGATTGAGGATTGCAGATTGCCTTGGGCAAACCTGTTCATCCAGACAGCTGGGTCCTGGCATGGGCAACTCTCAAAACACTTGGGATTATTTCTCCAGCTTCCCCCTAGTTAATTCAGCAACCCTACCTCTTTTCTCTCTCTCTCTCTCTCTCTCTCCATTCCCCAAACCTCTGACCCCAGACATCCAATACCTCTGATCTGTGAGGTAATAATTGTCTTCTGTGTAGACCAGTCTTTGAAAGTCCCTCATCTTTTCTGTGCTCAACCCTTCTCCTTGGGAGAGGATCGCCATCTCTGTTAGAGCAAGGGACCCCCATTCTTTAACAGACTCCCTAACTTCTCACCCCACTTGCCTTCTCAAAAGCTCAGTTCTTTGGGATTGACTGCAGCTGTCTTAACCAGTAAGCAGATTTTATTTCAGCCTGTGTGTCCTTGTGAGAAATGAGGTGAGGTCCACATAGGTCTTCAGCACTATGCTTCATGGAAGAAGAGGCTGTGTGGAAGGAAGACAGGACTCTGCCTTGTGTTGGGACTGCGGAGGGAGACTTGGTTTCCATCCAGGGCTGGTCATGGCAGGGTGGTGTTTGTTCTGGATCTTGAAGGAAAGCTAGGATTCCAATGGGTAAAAATGAAATTACAGGGAAGGAGGCTTTAGCTAGTGAGAGCAGGAGGAAGGAGTCTTATTAGAGATGCAGTCAGGGATGCAGACTGTCATGGAGGACATGTCTTGAGTGCAGCAGAGAGATGTGGAAATATCCAAGCAGCAATCTGGATTATAGCAGGAGAGTCTTATTACTTATGTTCCCTGTTTAATACATGTGTGTTATATGGACAGGTGTTTTCTTATTCCAGATTCAAGGTATCAATTACCTGCTCAATTTTTTTTCCTGAAAAACATTGAAAATGTTTAAAACTATCAGTTATGTAGGACTATGCACCATACAGTAGGATTCTAAGACAGTGTCTTCATAAAGGAGGAAGGGATAAAAGTATGTCAGGATGGCTCACACCTTTAATCCCAGCACTCAAGAGGTAGAGGCAGTTCATAAGCCTGCCTAGTCTACATTGCAAGTTTCAGTATGTCCAGGACTACACGGAGGAATCTATCTCAAGAAGAACGAAAACTGAAAAAAAAAAGTTAAAACAAAAGACCAGACATTGTTGCTGGACTTTTCTTTGTTCCACCAGGTCCTGCCACTCTTCCCAGGCCCAAATAAACACATGGATGCTATATTAGTTATAAATCTGCTGGCCGATGGCTAGGGCTTCTTATTGGCTAGCTCTGTCTTAATTGTTAACACATTTCTATTAATCTATATATTGCCATGAGGCTATGGCTTACCCGGTGATGCCATGGCATGTGTTACTCCTTCTGGAGCATGGCGACTCTCTGCCTCCCTACCTTTCCCAGAATTCTTCATCTACTAGCCCCGCTCAGCTTCTTGTCTCATTGGTCAAACAGTGTTTTATTCAGCATCCAATAAGAGAAACACATATACAGAAGGCCATGTTATTTTGTGGGATTCAAGATTCACTACACTTAGTACAGGTTAAGTGAAGTTTATTTGGGGAGAGTGCATTCACACAAGAGGCGGGTGACCGCCACAGGTTCCAGCTCCAAGGATCCTCCCAGGCTGTTTCATGTGACCCAACCAGAAGCAAGAGAGAGCTCTGGGGTCTAGGACCCAGGAACTTTTCCTCTCTTCTGTCATGTGCTCACCTGTACTACAGGTGTAGGTGGGGTGGATATCTCACTACTACACCCCCCATCAAAACATTGGTGATACATGTCTTTAATTTCAGCACTCAGGAAGAGGCTGGTAATCTGAGTTTGATGCCAGCCTAGACTACAGAGAAAATTCTAGGATAGCAGGGCTACACAAAGAAACCATGTCTGGAAAATCAAAACAAAAAAGAAAGAAAAAAAGAGCAAGAAAGAAAGAGAGAGACAGACAGATGGAGAGGGAGGGAGGGAGGGAGAGAGAGAAAGAGAGAGAGAGAGAGAGAGAGAGAAAGAGAGAGAGAGAAATAAGAACAGAAGGAAGGAAGGAAAGAAGGAAGGAAGGAAGGAAGGAAGGAAGGAAGGAAGGAAGGAAGGAAGGAAAGCACAATGGGTTATGAAATATAGTTGGTGGCTGCCAAGCCTGATGATCTGAGTCAAATCCCTGATACCCAGATGGCGGGAAGAGAGAACAGATTCCTCAAAGTTGTCCTCCAACCACTTATATCCCGCATACATGCTCAAAATAAATAAAATTTAGTAAAAAGATAGGGCTAATAGATGGTTCACAGGTTAGGCTTAGTCACTTGTTTACCAGAAAGCCCAGGCTTGGCTGCCAAAACCCACAGCCATCTGTAACTCCACTTCCAAGGGATCCAATGCTCTCTTCAGACCTCCCTGTGTACCAAGCATGCATATCGTGTACATACACACATGCAGGCAAAATGCATATACATGAAATTAAATGACAAAATCACTTTTAAATGTAATAAAAATCTACAAAAGGAAGATAGGTTCAGGTCTAGGGAGACACTCAGTAAAGTGCTTGCTGCAGAAGTGTGAGAACCTGAGTCAGATCCCACATCCACAGGTGTGGGGACTGCACCTGTGATCCCTGTGCTGAGGAGTGAGGACAAGGAGATCCCTGGGGCTTGCTGGACAGACATTCTGAACACATCACCAAGTTCCACGACTAATGGGAAATAGTCTCAAAAATAATGTGAGAGGAATTGAGAAAGAAACCTGATGGATCTCTCACATGAAGCCCAGGCTGTCCTAGAATGCTCTGTTCTTGAACTCTTGCTCCTCCTGCAGCTGCCTTGAAAGTGCTGGGATTACAGGCCTGGGCCACCATACTGTAGTGATATTTTCTTTGTAATCTAACATAGAAAGCTTGCCTGAGGATCAGAGTGCAGAGCTAAGCCACTAGTTAGCCACAAACCCAGTCAAGAGCTAAGCCACTAGTTAGCCACAAACCCAGTCAAGAGCTAAGCCACTAGTTAGTCCCACAGCTAATCTACTAGTTAGCCATAGAGGACAGGCAGTGGTGGCCACACCTTTAATCTCAGTACTCAGGACCCAGAGGCAGATGGATCTCTGTGAGTACAAGGTCATCCTGGGCCACTTAACAGTGAATCAGTCTAAAAGAGAAACAGAGCTCACACCTTTTATCCCAGCACTTGTGATGACATGCCTTATAATCCCAGCACTAGAGAGGAATATAAGGCAGGAGCTCAGTGCAGTCTCAGGGAGTCTGAGTTTTGAAGGAGAGCATTGCAGTGTGCAGTCATGATGAGGACAGGATCTTTGGACTTAGCCTTGATAGAGCTAAGAACTCTCAAGTGGTTGGCTGTTTGCTCTTTTGATCTTCAAAAGCTTTCTTTGTTAGATTACAAACAAAGTATCACTACCATTACCCTGCTCATTTTTACTTTATATATTGTAACATGAAAAAATAAAAGGCCCAGAGATTGATATTGGGTTTCCAACTTCATGCTGAATATCAGAAAAGCAAAGCAGCTGGACACTAGCTCCTTACCTCTACCTTAGGCTTAATGGGATGATCCTATCTCCAAGAGCTCTCACCAAGCCTCAGACTATAACCACTCCTCAGGATGGCTGCAGACTGGATGCCTTATACTGACTACTGAAGACCCTGCTTCTGTCTTTTATACCCCTCTAGTGCTGGGTTTAAAGGCATGTGACCTGTTACTCTTTTAGACTGATCCAATCTTGTATATCCCTGGGTGGCCTTGAACTCAGAGAGATCTGTCTAACTCTTAATCTGGAACCTAGGATTACAGGTATGTACTACCACCTCCTAGCTTCTGGCTACAGGGATTAAAAGTGTGTGTCATCACTGCATGATCTCTATAGCTTGAGGCTGACTTTGCTTTTCTGAATCCTCAAGCAAGCTTTAATAAATCAAAAATAATATATCACTACAATATATTTCTGTATGATTTCTATTTTTACCGCAAGTATACATAGTAAGACTCATGTGTGTGTGTGTGTGTGTGTGTGTGTGTGTGTGTGTGTGTGTGAGAGAGAGAGAGAGAGAGAGAGAGAGAGAGAGAGAGAGACTGTCTGTCTGTCTGTCTGTCTGTCTGTCTGTGCATTTGGAGGCCCAGGGAGACCCCAGATGTCATTCCTCAGGAGCCATCTAATACATTTGAGCCTGGGTCTCTCACTGGCCTGGAACTTTCCAAGTAGCCAAGGCTGGATGTCCAGAGATTCCCCAGGGACCTGCTATCTCTGCCTGCTCAGTGCTGGAATTACAGGCACTCACCACTCTGTCTGGAATTTTCACCTGTGTTCTCGGGATCAAACCCAGGTCTTGGCACTTACAAGGCAAACACCTTACTGACTGAGCTATCCCAGCCCTTGGTTGGATTTGGTTTGCTTATTTATTTGTTTATTTATTTTCATTCTTACTTACATATGTATTTATTTATTTTTTTATTGGTATTCTGGCTGAATGTATATTTGTGTACATATGGATGCCTGATGACCATGGAAGCCTGAAGAGTGAGTCAGATCCCTTAGAACATTCTGACCCACAATATTGAACTGGATTTTTTTCTTTTTGAAGAACAGCTAGTACTCTTAACTGCTGAGCCAGCTCTCAAGCACCCCACACCCACCACAGTACTTTTATTTTTAATCATAGAATTTCATTATATAGTCCTGGCTGGACTGGAAATAGCTATGTAAACCAAACTGGCCTAGAACTTGTGACAGTCTTCCTGTTTCTACCTCTGAATACTAGAATTACAGGAATGTGCCACCATGCTTTACAAAGGAGAATAAAATGGTATATACACATCAAAAAAATTGTGAAAAATGCTGCACTGACCAGTCATGGTAGCACAGAACTTTAATCCCAGCACTTGGCAGCAGAAGCAGGAAAATATCTGTGAGGTCAGGCCAGCCAGGGCTGCATAGTGAGTTCCTGATCTAAACAAAACTGGCCTGGCCAGGAAGAGACTGGTTCTGTTGACAGACATGGGGACAGGTGGCATTTTGTCCCTGTGGTTGGTTATTGAAACCACCCCACTCCTCAAATAAAGTCTACGTCCTGTTCCTTCATAACACAGAGGCAACACTTTCCAGAACAAACAAAAAAGATAAGGGCAAAGAACAGCATGGATGTGAACACACACACACACACACACACACACACACACACACACACACACACGTACACGCACACGCACATGCACTAAATAAATAAATGTAATACAAATTAATGTTAAGGTCCAAGAGAGAGTTTAGCAGTTAAGGGCACACACAGGACTTGAGTTTGGCCCCAGCACTGTCATCAGTTGGCTCACAGCTGCCTGCAATTCCAGCTCCTGGGGATTTGACACCCTCTTCTGCCCTGTGCATATATCCTCACCTACAATATTTAATAAATCATTTGAAACATAAAAAATTAATTTCCAGCCAGCAGAGGTGACTCATCAGTTAAGAATACTGGCTGCAAGCTGGGCATTGGTGGCACACAACTTTAATCCCAGCACCCGGGAGGCAGACGCAGGTGGATCTCTGAGTTCCAGGCCAGCCTGGTCTACATGGCGAGTTCTGGGACAGCCTCCAAAACAGTACAGAGAAACCCTATCTCGGGGGAAAAAAAACACTGGCTGCTCTGCTAAAGACCCAGATTCAATTCTCAGCACCCACTTAGGAACTCATGGTTGTCTGGAACTAATGTTCATGCAGATCTCACAACTCTTCTGGCCTCCATGGGTACCAGGTATGCATGTGATGTACAGACATACTTACAAGTATCTATAACACATAAAATGAAAATTAAATGATTAATTTAAAAAGGGAATGCCATTTTGGCCAGGCATTGTGGTCACACCTACAATTAAAGCACTAAAAGCCTGAATCAGGAAATGTAAGAGTTCAAGGCACTTATGTAGCAACATGTTGTATCAGGAAGGAAGGAGGGATGGAAGGGGGAGAGGGAGGGGGAGAGATAGGTAGAAAGGAAAGGAGGGAGGGAGGGAGGGAGGAAGGATGGAAAGGTCTGTGTCTCATGTGTCCACCATAAAAAATCCCACAGGATTCTCTCATTTTTTTTCAGCTAAGATTGCATCTGCATGGCTGGCCCCTCACTCCTGCTTCTAAGACACTGTGAGTTCAGTAGAGAGGAAGGACACATTAACCTTCAGCAGGGCTTTAGTAGGAGAGCTAGAGCATTGTGTTCCCAGACAGCCATGGTGGGGACTCAAAGGGAAAGAACCTTCAGTTTAGAAACACAGAGGGAGTGTCTGGCTCTTTCAGGTTTCCAGGAATTGAGGAATGTTCCATGTCAGTTGACCTGTGTCTTATAAGCCAAGAAAGCACAGGATAAAAGTAGGGCCATGCCTAGGTAGATACATGCCACCATGAATTCACATCAAGCTGGAAGTTAGCTTTCTGTCTCGATTCGAATCATTTCTAGCAGTGTGAAGAGGTGGAAATTATTCTGGGCAGCTAAGGATAAGATAAATATCTTCCAAAGGAATTCAGTGATTAAATCCAATATTACCTGCTAAGTTTGTATATTACAAGCAGAGAGAAACAGGAAGGATTAGTAATGCTAGTAAGGTTTTCTAGTAAGGTTTTATGTTTAATGTTAGTAAGGTTTTCGAGGCTGTGGTATCTGTTAGGTGAAAACTTGCTTGGAATTGTGGGTCTACAACAACATGCCCAGCCTTCCCCAGCCCCAAGTATTTATTGTTATTTTTGTTGCTTCTTTTTGTAAGATGTGTTTATTATTATGTGTGTGAGTATTTTGTCTGCATATATGTGAGTTCATTGCATGTGTGAGTAGTCCCAGGAGACACCAGAACATGTTATTAGATCCCCTTAAACTGGAATTATGGAAGGCTGTAAACCCCAATGTGCATGTTGGAAACCAAATATGGGTCCACTGTAAGAGCAGTAACTGTTGAACCATCTCTCTAGCCCCAACTTAAGTGCACTGCTTTTCTGGCCAGATTGCACATTGTTCTAATTTTTCTCAGATATTAATTTATTTTCAGCCCTGGGGATTGAACACAGGACCTCAGAAACTAGGCAAGCACTGTGCCACTCAGCTGTGCTCTCAGCCCTAACTTTTCTGTTAGTTTCTTTCTTTTGATTTAGTTTGGTTGTGTAGCCCTGGTTATCCTGGAACTCACTATGTAGACCAGGCTGGCCTTGAACTCAGAAATACCTCTATCTCCCATTTCTGGGATTAAAGGTATGCACCACCACACCCAGCATAGGCTGGGTACAAAGGAATAGAAGGAGGAGTTTTAGAAGGAGAATGAGATGCAAAGTAGGGAGAGATTCAGAGGAGAGGACAGTGTTGGCAGACAGGGGTCCCCCACAGGGGAAGTGGAGCTGATTCCACACAGCTGCTGAGAGGTTCTGTGTACTTGACAGCTGTGAAGGGGTGGGGATGGGAATGATAGCAGCAGAGTGTCTGAGCTGTAGGAGGACCATGGTCTGAAGATTCGGGCTGCAGAGAGAACAAGGAATGAAAGTTGGGGAAGTTTAAGACATCTGTGGAATCAGAGACAGGGCATGCACTGGGGAGAAGTCAATTAGGTGGATCTCATTGGAGAGACCCAGGCAGACTGGAGAGCAGGGAAACTGTGGACTTCCAGGTTTGGATAGACAGGCAGACCCAGCAGCCAGGGGCCTGTGGGTAATTTTCCTGACTACAAAGCTTGTGGTAAGACTGAGGAGGAACATCCAGCTGTCAGAGCTCTGTGAAGGATGCCTGAGGGACAATGAGAGATAGCTAGTCCAAGGCTGAGTGGTGAGTAGTCCATCTGGTGGAGTCTAGGAAGAGGTGCTGGCTGGACAGTGGATTGCTTGTCAGAGGTAGATGAGCAAAGGACATGGTTCCCAGCTGTGGGAAAAATACATAGTGTTATAGTGAGGCTAAAGATAAGGAGCCCAGGTCTTATGCTGAGGTGTGGCCAAAATCAAAAGGTTTTTTTTTTAAAGGGTCAATTTAGAATCCATATATGTTGGTGACCCAAGAACTCGGGAGACTGAAAGATGTGGATCTCTGTGAGTTTTTAAGAAGCCTGTCTACATGGCCAGTTTCAGGGCAGCTTGGGCCACAGAGAGTGGGCACAGTAGGGTGGATAGGGAGAAGAAAAGGTGTTGAACTTAGACTTCTTTTAGGGACCGTTTAGTCACTTCTTGGTCCTCTAAAGTATCTGGATATTGTGAAACCTAGGTTATTAGGTGTGCAGGGGAACAAGGGACACCTGATTATCTGGAGTGGAGTGCCAGCAGCTCTTTGAAATGAAGGTTCCAAATGATGCCAATGTAGCAGCCAAGAATTACTTTAGATGAAACAGACTTGGAGGTTAGAGGAAAAAGCATTAGTTCTTTTCTTTGGAGGAGTACAAAGTAAATAGGAGCCAAAATGATTCCAAAATAATTTGGACAGATGGCAATCAACAGACACCTATTATCTGCTAAGACACAGCAGAGAAAGGAAGCACAGTCCAATTCCTTCAGGTCACTAAAATTGTCACCTCTGTGTACTTACATATAAAATGGGAGCATTGCATAAGATGGATTGAAGGACAGAAGAACAGCTTCTTGTCTATGGTAAATGATGAAAAGATATGTGTTAGCAATGGTTTTGTGCAGGGACTGCTCAGGCTATGGCATCCAGCAGGGGCGTGGCCACCTGGGTTCCTGCAGCCACCCTGATTGTCATCTGGAACTCCAGCATTTGTTGCTGTCACTGAGCTAAGATGGTGTTACATGGATCCTGGTGGCTTCTGGCTGGCTGGCTTCTTCTGTCTTGCGAGCTAGGGATTCTGATCCACCTGAAAGAATCAAGGCCAGTAATTGTGACACTCTGGTTTGAAAATGGTGAGTAGAAGTAGATAGGCTCAGGGCAGGCAGCCCTCTTCCTTTCCCCTCTGGGTTCACATCTGCAAAGCCAGAGCTGGAAGGGTCAAGGACAGTCAAGGAAAGGCTGCAGCACCTGCCTTTCCAAAGGTTTGGGGATCTGAGGACTGATCTGGCCTGGAAGGAAGGGAGTGGTAAGCACTCAGGAAGAGCTGTGCACACTGTTAGGGTTTTATGCTGTCTTGAAAGAGAGAAAGAGACACAGAGAGACAGAAAGACACCCAGAGACATAGACACACAGAGAGTATGGACACAGAAAGACATACACACAAAGAGAGAGACAGAGACAGAGACAGAAAGAGAGAAGACAGAGATGGAGAGGGATAGAGGCAGAAAGACAGACAGGGACAAAGATTATTTCTTTTAACAAAACAAGCTGGCCCAAGCCTGGAATCCCAGCAGTGGGGAGGCAGAAGCAGGAGGATTTTGATTTGAGGCCAAGTGACACACACAGACAGAACCTGTCACAAACAAACTAAAATTCAATTCTTCTTTTGGTCTTCATTAATTTAAGGGTCTTCATTGTTGTTTTACAGCTTTTTGTTAGATTTGGCTTTTAAATTTGTTTTTTATTATAATTTTTTATTTTGCATCTGTTTCTCCCTCCCTCCTCCCCCCACCGTGTGTGTGTGTGTGTGTGTGTGTGTGTGTGTGTGGTGTGCATGTGTGTGTGCGCGCGTGCACACATGCACACTTGTTCATGCCCACACACACACACACACACACACACACACACACACACAGGTTACCACATTTGGATGTCTGAGGACAATTTTTGGGAGTCAGTTCCTCCTTCTCCTATGTGGGTCCCAGGGATGGAACTCAGGTCATTATGCTTGGCAGAAGGTGTCTTTCCCAACTGTAGAAACATGCCAGCCTTATGTATTGACTTCTTTAATTCCATATGGTCCATGTTAACTTATAATTTTCTATGTAGCCAAGGATAACCTTGATCTCCCCTTCCTCTTGGTTCTATCTTCCAAGTGCTGGGATACATTCATGCCTGGCTAATTTGACTTTTGAAGACAGAGTGTCATGTAGCCCAGGTTGTATTAATTTGATATGTTAATCAAGGATGACCTTTTCTCTCTATTTTATCTTGTCTATGTATTTAAGACTGGGTCTCACTATTTAGCCAAAGCTGTCTTGGAGCTCACTGTGGAGTCCAGGCTACATGCAAAACCCCAGTGATCCTCTTGCCACCACCTTCAGAGTTCTGGGATTACAGAAGCCAGAAGGCCATAGTCCCAAAGATAATTTTATCCTTCTTCTACTTTCAAAGTTATGGGGTTACAAAAATTGTACCACTATGTCCATATCATTTTTTCTGAGTTTCAAACCAGGCTCAGTGTCCAGGCTGAGTGTGAATCAGGACCCCCTGTCCCACACTGGGGTGCTGGGATTACAGGCATGTGATGGCACACCCAGCTTTGGATTTAGTAAATCTGATGCCCTTTTCACAGACCTGGGAGGTGTTACAGAGGTGTTTTCATGGATGGGACTTTAGCTCAGAGCCATTGTCTTCTGGCTTGAAATATAAAGTCCTGTCCCGGTGTAAGGTCACCCCAGGAGTGAATGTTCCAGGAGTGGGGCCACCTCAGCTTCTGGAGGTGGAGTTGACAATGAGGAAACAGCCCAGGAGAGAGACATGAAGGAACTGAGAGGTGGAGGGAGGTCAGGAGAGCTCAGTGTCCTGGAAGCCAGTGAAGAAAATGTTCCCTAAAGAAGGAAACAAGAGTGATGGCTGACACCTGCAGGCCAGGGCTGGTGAGGCCCAGGAAGGTAGATGGCTGCAAGTTCATCTAATACTAGTGAGATTACAGTGAGTTTATGCACAGTTTCTATATTGACATAAGCAGTTAGAGGGTGATCTTTTTGGACTGGGACAAACAAAACCACAGAGAGGAATTCAGTCAGTGAATAGGGACAGCTCTTGAAAGGCTGATCCAGGCCCCAGGTCTAGAGCCAGGCTCAAAGAGATAGATGCTGCTGTGTGTAGCACTCCGGATGTCACTGAGCAAAGCTGTGTTGTCCTGGAATGCTTGTGGTGCAATGATAAAAGAACTCACCAGAGCAGAACTGACACTAGAGAGTTTTTTATTATTATTGTTAAACAATCTTGAAGATGGTCCCACAGCTGCTTAGCCCCATAAACACACATATGCTATATTAATTATAAAACTGTTGGCTAATGGATAGGGTTTCTTATTGGCTAGCTCCATTTTTTTAAAGATTTTATTTATTTATTATGTATACAACATTCTGCTTCCATGTATATCTGCAAACCAGAAAAGGGCACCAGATCTCATAATGGATGGTTGTGAGCCACCATGTGGTTGCTGGGAATTGAACTCAAGACCTCTGGAAGAGTAGCCGGTGCTCTTAACCTCTGAGCAATCTCTCCAGCCCTGCTAGCTCCATCTTAATTATTAACCCATAACTATAAGGAGAAGTTACAGGTTATGATATCTTTATTCAAATAATACCAGCCAGGAACAAGCCAGAGCGTGCCCAGAGGCAGCAAGCTAGGGAGGCCAGAGAGAAGGGGCCCCCACGTGTCTGAAGCCCCCTTAAGAACTCCCCACTCGTCATCCTGAACCTCCCCTGACCACGCCCTGACAGGCATGGTCAAACACACCTGTAGCTAGCGTAGCTCCTAGGAAGCGTGGCTACAGTGTCTCCCTACACATAACTACTAATCTATGTATTTCTACATGACCTTATTCTACCAGAGAATGTCTGGCATGTCCTATCTTGCCAGTCTCTACATGGTGTCTCCTCCTGGCAGCATCTTTCCCTGCCTGTACCCAGCTGTCTCCTCTTTTCCTAGCCCTGCCTATCTTCCTGCCTCTCCTGGCCTATCAGTGTTCTAATCATTAACCAATAAGAAACATATATACAGAAGGACATTCCCCCCATCACAATCTTATTTTACACACCAATCTCAGTTCCCTCCATCTCCCCTCCTCCCACCCTCTCCAGTTTTCACACACACACTACCCCATCTATTCCTCAGAGAGGATGAAACCTCCTAAGGGGAGTCAGCCAAGCCCTGACATAAGAGTTTTAATCAAGAATAGACAGTGTGGACAGAAACACAGCAGGCTGGTTCTTAGAGAGAGAATTGCACCACAGCAGGAATGGGCACTTTCACCACAGTTGAAGAAAAGTTACCTGTTCCCATTCCATTTTGCCTTCTGTGTAGTTGTTTGAGCAGACAAGGGGACAGCTCACTATTTGTCAAGCAGACACTCCTATCTCACCCTTTGACCATTTGGGGTTCAGGCTCTTTAAGCTCTAATCATTTGGGAAGCACCACAGGTCACTCTCTCAGAATCTGAGAAGCAGGGCAGTTGGTGTGAACCTCGGGCACTTCATGTCCCTCATCCTGGTCCTGGCAATCCTCCTGCTTCAGGCTTCTGAGTGATTTGATTATGTATTTGTTCACCATGACTCCCTTTGTTGTTTTTATTAATGTGCTAAATAGCCAAGAATAACCTTGATCTTATAATCTTCCTCACTTTGCCTCCAAGTGCTGGGACCACAAGTGTGTGTGTGTGCTCCCCTTTTCCAGGGCCTGGTGCATGCTGGGCAAGCACTCTATCAGGGGGCTACTTTTCCAGCCCCACATGGCCTCTGCAGCTTGTTAGCACCTGACAGACAGAGCTAAGCAGGAAGTGTCTTTTATCTGCTCCTGCTGAGAGGAAATTCATGTGACATCAGCTTCACTGTCTTCAGTGCACAATTCATTGTCATTGAGCCTATTCACCAGCTGAGGCACCACAACTTCCAATGAATTTCAAAACTGTCAGCGCCCAGGAAAACCTCCAGATAGGTTACATCAATGTTTTTTCCGGCCTCCTCACACTCCTGGTAACCCCCTGCCTGTCTCTATGCTGTGGAGTTTCTCATTCTGGACATAACCGGGGAATGATTGGACAATTTGTCTTTTGTGTAGGGTTGTTTTATGGAACATACTTTGAGATTCATCCAGGTTGTAACATGTTTCAGTTCTTCATTCCTATTCATAGGTGAATAGTATTCTATTCACCTATGTGGCTACACCACAGGTCATTCATGCGGCATTTGGCTTGTTTTTTGTTTTTGTTTTTGTTTTTGTTTTTTCTTTTGCTACACCACTGACTGCTACACCCACACAGCAGCTTACAACTGCTTTTGTTTTTTCTTTGCTACACCATGTAGTAATGAAGATTACTATTCTAAGCATTTGTGTAAAGTTTTATCTGGATGTGTGTTTACATTTTTCTTGAATAAAAACTTATGAGTGCAATTGCTGGTACGTTTAATAAATACATGCTTAGTTAATTTTTAGGCAGTGCCACACTTTTCCACAGGGGTTGCATTGTTACATTTCCACTAATAGAGCACAACTATTCCTATTTCTCCATGTCCTTGAAGTCTGTCTGGGTAGGAATCAGAACTTTGTTGTTTTAACTTGCATTTCATTAAAGACCAATGGTGTTGTTGGCCATTTCCTGTCTTGCTAGAGACATGTATTTTCCTCCTTTCCCATTTCCTTTTTTATGGTTGTTTTTAATACTTGATTGTTTTAATGTTCTTAAGGTTATTTATTTATTTGCTTTGTGTGTATGGGTATTTGGCTTTTAAGTTTGTCGGTGCACCAAGTACATGCAGTGCCCACAGATGCCAGAAGAGTGTGGTTGAACCCCTTCAGTGGTTACAGACAGCTGTGAGCAACCATGTGGGTGTTGGGAGGAGCAGTCAGTGCTCTGAACTTCTGAGCCATTTTTAGGTTCTGTTTTGAATGCCTCTATCTTCTGAATGATGGAAGAAAGGAGGCCACCACCATGCAAGATCTATTTTTACATTTTTTTTTTCAAACTGGGGCTGGAGACATGGCTGAGTGCTTAATAGCATTAGATGCTCTTGCAGAAGATCCAGGCAGGGTTCCCACACCCACATGGCAGCTTACAACTGCTTGTATCTCCATCTCCAGAGGATTCAGTATCCCCTTATTGACTCTTTGGGCACCAGACACACAGGCTATACACATTCATATATGTAGACAAAACACTCACACATATAGAATAAAAATAAAACATCTTTAAAAGTTGACCTTTATGTATATGTACAATTATTTGTGTGAATGTCTTGTATTCATGTGCACACAATAGACAGAAAAAATAGTTGACCCCCAGAGTTGGAGTTACAGGTGGTTTTGAGTCACCAGACATTACTGCTGGGACTTGAGACCTCTGCAAAAGCAGTACACAATATAACCATCAATCATTTCCACATTCTACCCCACCCCCACCCCACCCCACTCCACCTACATATATATATATATATATATATATATATGCTCTTGCAGAAGAACCAGGCAGGGTTCCCACACCCACACGGCAGCTTACAACTGCTTGTACCTATATATACACAATATTTCTTTCTTTCCTTAGGGGGCTATTTGTTGTTGGTCTCTTCGTTCAAGACAGTGTTTCTCTGTGTAGCTCTGTCTGTCCAACACTCTGCAGACAAGGCTGGCCTCAAACCCAAAAAACATCTTTCAGCCCCTGCCTCCAGAGTGCTGGGATTAAAGGCATGTGCCTCCACACCAGGTCTCATGCATTATTTCTTAATTGTACTCTTTGTCTCACTAAATTGTAAGAATTCTTTATATCTTCTGGCCATTGAACTCAGATACATGTTTCACAAGTATTTTCTTTTATTCAAGAGGCTGACATCATCCACTAGCTTCCAGTTTCTTTTAATGTGGATTGAGAATACAAAGGGGATTTGTAACTGAATATGGGGTTGAGAATAATCTGGCAACACTATTCTGAATGCACAGAAAACAAAAATTAATTCAAAATCAAGGGTGAAGTGAACTGAGTTGTTCTGGCAGGGTTGGCATCTCCCACTCCACTGGAGCCTTGGTTCTCAACACCAAACACATGTACTTTGCATTGTACCTGCTGTGCTGCCATGAATGCCAACAAATGCTGCCTCAAGCTCTCTGCTCAGACTTCAGGCTGCTGTATATTATGACCTCCAGATCTTTCATTGTGCATACAATGGTTATGCTCTAGTAGAAACAGCCTTTAATAACGAGAATCAAGGACTTAATATTTTATTCAACATGTAAATACTAAATTAATATCTCTCTATTATATTGGGTTTCAATGTTCTGTTTTAGAAATGGCAATTTGGCATGGCTGGATAGATGGCTCAGTAGTTAAGAGCACTGAAGGACCTGGGTTCGATTCCTAGCACCCACATGACAGCTAACAACTGTTTGTAACTCCAGTTCCAGGGGACCTAAGATCTGTTTCTGGCCTCTGTGGTTACTACACACAAAGGTGCATAGACTTACATCTAGGAAAAACATCTATACACACAAAACAAAAACTTAATGTTTTGATTCATGAATTTATCATTGTCTTTTTCTTGTCTACAAGACCTCCCCTATATGTATGAAATCATGGTTGAAAACACAGTAGCTGAAATTTATATCCTGCCTCTGGAGCTTCTGAGGGACCTGAATGAGGTAAGACACCAGCTCCTTCCCTGAGAAGTTTGGTATAGAGTGGTGTTTGAATGCTTCACCTTACAAATGATATCTTCACTGGTTTTATTTTATTTTGTTTGGGGTGCAGGATTTCTCTACGTACCCAGGCTGGAATGGAATGTGATCTTCCTGCTCTAGCCCCGTGAGTGTTGGGATTATAGTCATGTGCCATCATGAACTCTCATGAACTCTAATGGAGGTAGGACGGTCTCACCCTGTATAAGTCACTTTCTTGTTGCTGTGATAAAAAAAAAAAACACCATGATGAAAATCCACTTATATAGAGTTTATATGAGCTTATGGTTCCAAAGGGATAAGAGTTCATCGTGGCAGAAAGGCATGGCAGCAGGAGAAGGAAGGTGATGGAGGACAGTTTCCATTGCAAACATAAAGCAGGGAGAACAACCTGGATGTGAGGCAAGGCTATGAGCCCTTAAATCCCACCCCAGTGATGTACTTCCCACAGCAAGTCTGCACCTCCCCGTATCATCCCCAAACAGCACACCAACTGGGGACCACGTGTTTAAATACCTGAGCCTATAGGGGAATTCTTTTTCAAACATCCTTGAGATTTATTCAATTCTCTCCTTAGAGAAGATGCCAGTTACCAACAGTCCCAGTCTTGGATTTCTCACTGTTCACTTTTTAGGATATGGAGGACAAGGACTTGAATGCAATTCTCCAAGTGTGTGAGCTTCTTGCTAAGGATCCTAAATTGTACCGAGTCTACATCGATGCTGAATTCTTCAAAAGACCCCAGTTGCTGTAAGTGTCCTTCTATTTCATGTTAGCATTTACACGGAATTGATGCTTCTATCCCAATGAATTGACTGTTATGACTCAGATCCTCCCATAGCAATGAAAAGAAGGTATCCTTAAGATGTCCCTTTGAGAAGCTTTGTGAACTTAGTTTATTTTGTGTGGGGGGGGTGAGTGTGTGTGTGTGTGTGTGTGTGTGTGTGTGTGTGTGTGTGTGCGCGCGCGCGCGTGCGTGAGGAGGTCAGAGTTCAATGTTGTGTGACTTCCTCACTTGCTCCCTACTTTAAAATTTTATAAAAATTTTTAAAATTCTATTTTTATTAATTATATATGTATGTAGGGACCTGGGGTGGGCATATGCAGTGAAATATCAAACCACCCATACCTGTAGCACTAACCACACTGGTTTAAGTGTGGTCACAGGTGAGGATGTGATGGAGGATAGGACTAAATCTGGGTCACAGACCCCAGAGCTCGCTCTTGCTGCTGGTCAGGTCACAGGGAACAGAGGATCCTTGGAGCTGGAACCAGTGGCAGTCACCTGCCTCTTGTGTAAGTGTATCTCCCCAAATAAACTTTACTTAACCTGTACTGAGTCTGGTGGATCTTGATTCCCACACAATAGGCATGGACACATGTGAGTGCAGAGCTCACAGAGGTCACCTGAAGCTGGAGTTACAGGTGAGGTGAGCTACCCATGTGGTTACTACTGAACTTAAGTCCTTTGCGAGGGCACAAACACTCTTCAACACTCAACCATCGCTCCAGCCCTCTGGTTGAACATTTTAAACTGTATTTATTTATTAGTGTGTACATACTAGGCAACATGATACTGCTGCTGATGACAATGGTGACGAGGAGGAAGGGATAAGAAAAGGTCTCTCGGTTAACCTGGAGCTCACTACTGAGCTAGACTGACTGAATGGCAAGCTCCAGAGACTCTCCTGTCTCTAACTTCCCAGTGCTGACATTACCAGATTACTGCTCTGCCTGGATTTTTTTTTCTGTTCTAAGGAGGAACATGTAATCCAGGCTCAGTTGCTCACACTTCCATGACAAGCACTTCACTGACTGAGCCATCTCCCCAGCCTCTCAGGATTCATGTTCTATGAAGATTTGCATTTGTGTCCTTCCTTAGGGGAGGAAGATCCTGTGACTCTGTGGTTTGGGGACCAATGGTGCATTAAATAGCTTAACATATGAGGTGACTGTTGATACATTGCAATCTGACCTTCAGAGCTGACAGCCACCTTTGATTTCTCCAGGAAGGAATTGGCCAAGAGATGACAAGAGATGAAAAATATGAAGTCAGTTTCTGGGAGATAAACGTTAAGGTAACATCTTTTTTTAATACTTTTATTATTTTATGTTTATTGGTGCTTTTCCTACATGCATATTTGATCAGCACGGGAGTTTTGACCTGCTCCGTTTCCGACCTGGGCCGGTTCACCCCTCCTTAGGCAACCTGGTGGCTCCCCGCTCCCGGGAGGTCACCATATTGATGCCGAACTTAGTGCGGACACCCGATCGGCATAGTGTACTACAGCCCAGAACTCCTGAACTCAGTGATCCTCCTGTCTCAGCCTCCCGAGTAGCTGGGACTACAGGCGTGCACCACCGCGCCTGGCTCCTACATGCATATCTAAGAGAATGTCTAATTCTCTGGAAGTGGAGTTACAGACACTTGTGAGATATCAACTCGGTGCTGAGGAATGGAACTGAAGACTCCTGGTACTTAATTATGTTAAGAACCTCAGCTCCCATCTGCTGAGCCTTCTCTCCAGCCCCAACTTTCCCTTCTTTACTCCACAGTTCACTTTTCTAGCCAATACCCACCTGATACTTCTTATTTCTGTTTTATTTTTCTCCCACTGTTTATTTTTATTTTTAGACATGAATTTTTAAGCAATCTTTTGTCATTTTGCATACCAATCCCAGTTCCCACTCCCTTCCCTCCTCCTAATCCCTCCACCTTCCCCCACCCCACTCCATCCACTCCTCAGAGAGGGTAAGACTTCCATGGGCAGTCAATGAAGTCTGGCACATCTCTTTGAGGCAGGACCAAGGCCCTATCACCAATATCTAGGCTGAGAGAGGTATCTCTCCAAAGAGAATGGGCTCTAAAAAGCCAGTTTAAACACTAAGGATGAATCCTGGTCCCACTGCAAGTGGTACTTCCCAAGCCACACAATTGTCACCCACAGTGAGAGGGCCCAATTTCTCCCATGCAGGTTCCCCAGCTGAGTGGCCACTAGCTCAGGTCAGCTGGCTCTGTGGGTTTCCCCCAAATGGTCTTGACCTCTTTGTTCATAATGTCACTCCTCCCTCTCTTCGACTGGACTTTGGGATCTTACCCAGTGCTTAGCTGTGGATCTCCACATCTGCCTCCATCAGTTGCTGAATGAAAGTTCTATGATGATAATTCAAGTAGGCATCAATCTGATTGCAGGGGAAGGCCAGTTCAGGTACCCTCTCCACTGATGCTTAGGGTCTTAGTTAGGGTCATCTGTGTGAATTCCTGGGAATTTCCTTAGTGCAAAGTTTCTCACAAGCCCCATAATAACTCCCTCAGTCAAGATTTCTTTTTCCTTCCTCTCCCTCTCTGTCCTTCCCCCATCTCCCACATCCATCTATACCATCGAGTGAAGGGGAAGAGCAAGGAGAACATTAGGGATCTGTTTTCTTTTTTTCAACTTTTTTATTTGAATTAGAAACAGGGTTGTTTTACATGACAATCCCAGTTCCCTTCTCCCTACTGTCCTCCCCTACCACCACCCCCCAACTAAAACCCTACCTATCACATATCCTTTCTGCTCCCCCTGGATGGTGAGGCCTTCCATAGGGTGTCATCAGAGTCTATCCTGTCCTTTGGGATAGGGCCTAGGCCCACCCCCGTGTGTCTTGGCTCAGGGAGTATTCCTCTATATGGAATGGGCTCCCAAAGTCCACACCTATGCTAGGGATAAGTACTGAACTTCTATGGGAGGTCTCGTAGATTTCCGAGGTTTCCTCACAGAAACCCATGTTCCTGGGGCTGTTTTCTTTTTGATAGAAAGTTTTGCTTTGTTTCCAGGATGGCCTCTAACTCTAGCATCTCTCCTACCTCAGCCTCTGAATGCTGTATTTTAAGCATGTTCCATCACACACAACATCACTCATTTAAAGAAAAACTTAGTAGTCTGATTTGTCCGCAAAGTCAGATTCCCTGATGGTGGAGTACAGACATCTGTGAAGCAATTGATGTTTGTGGTGGGGTCCTAACTTGGCTCATCTGGAACAGCAGTGCACACTCAATGGCTAATCCAACTCTCCAGCCCCTAAAACTAACTTCCATTACATTTATTTATGTATTGTGTGTGGTCACACATATGCCATAGTGTGCTAGTAAAGGTATGGGACAATTTAAGGAATTCAATTGTGTCTTCCTTCCAAATGGTCCTCAGGGAATTACTCAGGTCTTCAGGCTTGGCAGCAGCTGCATTTACCTACTGTAACATCTCCACAGAGAAGAATCAAGGTTGTCTCCAAGTTATCAGTTTGAGCAACTGGCTGAGTCATATTATTATTTACAAAGACAGGGATTACTGGGGAGGAAGAGAGGCATTCATGTGTCTTTAGGCAGGCAGTTTGACTGTGGTATAAACAGACAGAATGTAGACTTCATTTGTAAGCACAGTTAGAGATGGCAAACCAATGGGGCTGTATTTCAGACAACTGAAAATATATGTCTCAAATTCAAGATGGTGACAGGGCTGGAAGTATTCAGAAGTCTCCAAGTTTAATATACTTTAATCTTATTTTCTTTAATTTTAATTGTGTGAAAATTACCAATAAATATAAAATCAGAGAGTAATAGAGTGATTATCTCCATACTTACATTCATCTCTTGATAGCATTTGTTAGTTTGGGTCTGGTAAGATGGCTCAGTGGATTAAGAGTGGTTGCCAGGCCATCTGAACAGCTAACTTAGGCTTTCAGATCCCTTGTGAAAGGAGAGAACAAGTCCAGAAAGTTGTCTCTGCCCTCCACACATGGGCAGTGGCTCCCACATTCACACTCCTTCTTACACCATTTCTAGATCTTCTCTACCAGAGTCAGAGTAGTTTAAAGCAAAGTCCCATAATGGTATTCATAAATACTTGTCTATTAAAGAGAAGAAACATTTAAACTGGGTGTGGTGGCACAGATCTTTAATCCCAGCACTCAGAAGATGGAGACAGTAGAATCTGAAGTTCAAGATCAGCCTTGGCTACATAGTGAGTTTGGGGATAGCCTGGGATACATAAAACAATGGCTCAAAAACAAGCAAAAAAATACCCCAATTCATGTTTTATTATTTCCTGGAGACCTTGATGCAAGAGTTTGATCAAAATGGATTCAAAAGAGGCCAGAGAAGCTGGGTGTAGTGACACAGGCTTTAAATCCCAGTATTTGGGAGGCACAGGCAGTCAGATTTGAGGACAGCCTGGTTTAAGCAGTGAGTTCCAGGACAGCTATATTTGGAGAACCTGCCTTGAAACAAAGTGGGTTTGTGGGTCAGGAAGGTGGTCTACAGAGATGGCTCAGTGGCTAATATCCCTTATGTGATCTTTTAGGGTGATGAAGCAACTTTCTGGCTATCTTAACCTCCAGTGCTGGACCCAACCCATAGCAAGTGCAAAACATTGCAAACAAGGCTGTGTTCTTTATGCCATTTTGAATTCTTGAGACACAATCTAACTGCAACAGCCCAACACTGTCTCAAAGAACTAGTCACCTGCTTAAGCACACAGCTCCCCTGCCTCTCTCCTCCTCCTAGCTTAGTGAAAGGTTCCTACTCTGTAAGAGAGGCATCCTTGCTTAGTGTGAGCTCTCCTCAGGCTCTTGAAATAAACCCGTCTGCATTTGAGTCCAGTCTCCTGACCTCTTCTTCCACATTATTTCCTAACATGGTTCTCAATCCTGGGTCAGGTGTTTAGAGCAGGAGACCCTCTTGCACCCAGGGAGCATTGCAGCGGCAGGGCATCCAGGTCTAACCCTTGGATCCTGAGGTGTCCCTGAGTTAGTTTTACCCTGTTCTGAAACTCTCCTACTTTCTCCCACTCACCCTTGCTCTGCCAGGCCTCTGGATTGAGGATTGCAGATTACCTTGGACCCAGGACCTGTTCATCCTGACTGCTGGGTGCTGGTATGGGCAACTCTCAAAACACTTGAGCTTGTTTCTCCAGCTGCCTCCTAGTTAATCCACCTGCCCTTCCTCTTTTCCCTAACCTCTGCCCCCACCTCTCTTTCTCCCCTAACTGCTGCCCTCCCCAAAATAAGGTTATAGTCCCCTTACATTCAGAAATTTAACCCGAGGCCACCCTCTGACCTGTGAGGAGATGACTGTCTTCTGTCTGAATGAGACTTTGGGACTCCCTCATCTTCACTGTGCTCAACCCTTCTCTCCAGGAGAGGATCACCATCTCTGTTAAAGCTAGGGACCCCCATCCTCTAACAGACACACTAATTTCTCATCCCTCCTGGCTTCTCAAAATTCAGTTCCAGATATTGAACACAGGACTTTGGTCTTGGCTGCAGCTGCCTTAACCACTAAGCAGATTTTATTTCAGCATGTGTGTCCATGTGAGAAATGAGGTGAGGTCCACAGAGGCAGCAGCTCTTCAGCACTGTGCTTCATGGAAGAAGAGGCTGTGTGGAAGACAGGACTCTGCCTTGTGTTGGGACTGGGGAAGGAGACTTGGTTTCCATCCAGGGCTGGTCATGACAGGGTGGTGTTTGTTCTGGATCTTGAAGGAAATCTAGGATTCCAATGGGTAAAGATTAATTACGGAGGAGGAAGCTTTAGCTAGTGAGAGCAGGAGGAAGGTGTCTTCTTAGAGATCCAGTCAGGGATGCAGACTGTCATGGAGGGCGTGTCTTGAGTGCAGCAGAGATATGTGGGAACATGGCTTCTTCTTATCCAAACTGCAATCTGGTTATAGCCACAGACTCTTGTCACTCAAAACTTTCACTCTTTAGTGCATGTGTGTTATGTGGCCAGACTTTTTTCTCCTTATTCCAGATTCAAGGTATCAATTACCTGCTCATTTTTTTTCCTGAAAACCACTAGGATGTATGCATGAATTAGTATCTTGAGACACTAACTTTATAAAAGAGGAAGTGATGAAAGTATGACAGGATGGCACAAACTAATCCCAGCACTCAGGAGGCAGAGGCAGTGAGTTCAAGGCCAGCCTCAGGGTAGATAGGACTACACAGGAAACCCTGTCTCAAGAAATGGGAAAATTTAAAAAATAACATGCCAGTGGCCATGTCAGAGGAGTAGCAGGTAGCAACTGAACTCCAGGAGTCCAGCTCACCAGAGTGCAAGGCATTGATGGTTGAATCTCACATAGGCAAGGCTCTGAGGGCTTTGGCCCCAGAATGTCTCTTGCTACTGTTGTGCTTTTACATGTTTGCTGCTACTGTTTTTGTTGGGGTTTTTTCTGGCTCTGGCATGATGTGAATAGGTGTGGTTGGATCCACCTGCCTTTAATGTATTGTGATATTTTCATAGAAATATCCTGTTATATTGGGCATATTTTACCTGTAGAGTATTATGAAGATGATTTCCTCTTAGGCTGAACTGTTTAGTAATAATTTTATTCAATCATAGTGTTATTTTAAATAGAAGTTTGATGATTAAGGCTTTTTAACAAATGTAGCAAGGGATTATAATAGAGGTTATTTTAGTGGGAAAATTAATATAGGTAAAGGCAGGAATAGTGTTGTCCCTGTCCCTGATAAAGCAGAGGGAATCATTTCAGTCACAGAACAAAACAATGGCAGCCTGGCTATTGCTGGCTTTCTTGCTAGGATGGGTTGATGATCAAAGGTGATGATTAATTCCTTGTACCCATTTTTGCCCTCAACTTTCTGATATGATTTAATGAAAAACTGTTGAGGATCGGTATGCACCATGAGGATTTAAAGTAGGCATCACTGATTGTTTTTCATATATAAAAGTTGAGATTTGTAATTCTTTAAAGATTTTTATAAGATTATTTTTTAATAAATAATAAAATGCTTGATCTTTTCTTTGCAGCCACAAAATGCAACCTGCCAATAAAAGAACTGTCTGAGAAATATGCCTTACTTGGTTATATTTTGTTAACCTATAACAAGTTGCTTGGACATGAATGTATATGGGTTCTTAGAGAAATTTTGTTTTTTAACCTATAATACATAAAATGTTTAATCATATAAGGAATATGGAAAACATGCTATTTTTACTTGTATTCATTGTAATCATTCATTTGAAAAAATAGAATGTAACTGCATTGTAATTTTTATTAGGCTTGAAAGATTCTGCTTTGGTATATAAGCTGTAAGGAAAAAATAAAGAAGTGAGAAGGAAGACATCAGGAAAGAGAAAGAAGGGAAACATCATGGCAGAAGAACAGAACAGAAAAAGAATAGAGTAGAAAAAGCAACAGAAAGGATAATAAAATAAAGAACTAAGCTTTGACCCTCAGAAAAGAAGTCTGTGTGTTTTTCTTGACAACTCTGCATCACACTTCCAGTCTCCCTGACCTGCAGAAGGCCCCCGGACTTACTGCAAGAAAGAAAGTCATTATGTCAGCACAGGGTCAGGAGGTAAAGGTGCTGGCTACCAATCCTGAATACCTGAGTTCCATCCCTGGTGCCGAGAACATGGGAGAAGAGAACTGACTCCTCAAACTTGTCCTCAGACTGTATGCATCCAATATGACACATGCATGCCCACACACATGTGCCTACACACACTAAATAAAAAAATAAAATGTGGGTCCTGTGGTGGGCACCTAGCCTCAGAGCCGCATCCAGTGGCTGATGGAAGTAGAGGCAGAAACTCACAGATATACACTGAACTGAACTCTGGAACCTAGTTGCAGAGAGAGAGGAATGAAGATCAAAGGGGTCAGTACCAGGCTGGTGAAACCCACAGAAACAGCTGGCCTGAACAAGGGAGAGCACATGGACCCCAGACTCCTGTCTGGGAGGATCAGCACAGACTGATCCAGACCCCTGAACATGGATGTCAATGAGGAGGCCTCCACACTCTAGGGGGCCCCTGGTAGTGGATTAGTATTTGTCCCTGGTGTAAGAAGAGACTTTGAGAGCCCATCCCACGTGAAGGGATGCCTGGACACATGGGGGAGGGCCTAGGCCGGGCCCAGGATGATGTGGTGGACTTTGGGGAGCCCCGTCGAGGGCCCTACCCTACCTGGGGAGTAGAGGGTGGATGGGGTGGGGAGCAGGTGAGGGTTAGGAGAGGAGGAGTCGGGGGAGGGGAGGGAGAGGGAGATGGGATTGACATGTGAAGCAAGCGTGTTCCTAATTTGAACTAATAAAAAAATTACAAAAAAAGAGAAGTGGGAAAACTCACTATAAAAATGGGTGGCATCCTCAAGGGCGTGGTGGACCACATCTTTATCCCAGCATTCTGTCAGCAGAGGCAAGAGGGTCTCTGTGAGTTCAAGGCCTGCCAGGATTGCATAGAGAGTGCCTGCCACAAAAACCAAAAACAAACAAACAAAAAAAAGTCACAACTAAGACACAAATTGGGTGGCACCATTCCCTCAGTTTGGGGTCCTGGGCTGCACGCCCTATGTTCAAGAGAGAAAGCAAGCTGAGTAGGAATTTATCTAATTCTGCTTCCTGACTATGGGCAGTGTGTGACTAACTTTTCGTGCTGTTGCTGCCCTGACTTCCCTAACATGATGGACTGTAGTGTGGAGCTGTAAACCCAATAAACCCTTCCTTCTATAAAAAAATAAAATAAAATAAAATGTGATCTGTAAACCCAATAAACCCTTCCTTCTATAAAAAAATAAAATAAAATAAAATGTGATCAAAACATAGGGATAAAACATGGTTCATTGTTTAAGCATACTCACTGCTCTCCTAGAAGACTCGGGTTTGGTTACCAGAACCCACAAGCCATCTGTAACTCTAGTTCCAGAGGATCCAATGTTCTCTTCTGACTTCCCCAGGTACCAAGCATGTGTATAGTGTACATACATACATGTAGGCAAACACACATATACATAGAAGTAAATAAGTGAATTAATTTTTTTAAAAAGTAATGAAAACAATGAAAAGAAACATGGGCTTGGGACTAGTGAGACATTCAGTAAAGTGCTTGCTGCAGAAGTGTGAGAACCTGAGTCGGATCCCACACCCACAGGTGTAGGGGTGAGCACCTGTGATCCCTATGCTGAGGAGTGAGGACAAGGGGGTCCCTGGGGCTTGCTGACCAGACAGTCTAACCACACCACCAAGTTCCAGGGCTAATGGGAAACTGACTTGGAAATAAGGTGAGAGTAATTGAGAAAGAAACCTGATGGCTCTCTCTCATGCAGCCCAGGTTGCCCTGGAACTCTCTGTGTAGCTGTGGATGACCTTGAACTCTTGCTCCTCCTGCCTCTGCCTTGAAAGTTCTGGGATAATAGTCCTGGGCCACCGTACCCTACTCATTTTTTACTTTACACATTTCTGTATGACTTGTATTTTTACAGCAAGGATGTATAGCAAGACTCACACTGTGTGTGTGTGTGTGTGTGTGTGTGTGTGTGTGTGTGTGTGTGTGTTGTCTGTCTGTCTGTCTGTCTGTCTGTCTGTGCATATGGAGGCCCAGATATCCTCAGATGTCAATCCTCAGGAGTCATCTACTTTCTTTTGAGACAGTCTTTTACTGGCCTGGTACAATCATTGATAAGTTGGCCTGCTCCACCTGGCCCCACCCTGCAAAAGCAAGAAACTCTAATTAAACTCAAGAGGGCTGCACCCAAAAAGAAGGCATGAAGGTAAGAGGGTAACTTGTAGAGAAGGTTCCAGCAGGAGCAGGAGGGGGAAGAGAGAAAGATTGAGAGGGGTGGTGGGAAAGACTAGAATTCATTATACAAATGTTTGAACTTGTCAAACAATTAAAAGTTTTAAAATATAGCTGTGTGGGGCTGATGTTGTTGTATTGGGCAGCACGGTTCTAGTATGTAATTCTGAGAAAGCAAGATCCTAGATAGACATTTTTCAAGGATGAATTATTGGCAAGGTCTAGGTGTGTGTTGAATGAGACGGGCATTAAGCCATCCACTAACTTGACTTTCATCTTCACTTAGTTATTCTGAGTTGAAGGTTAAGGAGAAATCAGTTTTGTTGATACTTTTGATTCTGAGAGGGTCTTATTATGTGGCCCTTGCTGACCTTGAATTCATGGTAATCTTCCAGCTTTAGTCTCCTGAACTCTGGGTTTACTGGCATGAGCCACAATTGAGGCCTCTTTTCTTGAAAACAATTTATTCAAAAGTCTGAAGCTAAGGCATGGTAGTACATATCTGTAATCTCCCCAACTTGGGACCCTCAGGCAGAAGGATCACAAGTTAAGACCAGCCTGAGTAACCTACTGAGACCTTGTCTCAAATTTTAAAATATTCCAAAGGGAGCTAGGAGGCTAGGTGTAGTGATAATTACCTTTAATCCTATCACCTAGAAGGTAGATGCAGATGGATCTCTGAGTTTGAAGCCAGCCTAGTCAACACAGTGAGTTCCAGGACTACAAAGAAAGACCTTGCTCGGCCATAGTGGTGCATGCCTTTAATCCCAGCACTCAGGGCAGGCAGATCTCTAAGTTCAAGTCCAGTCTGTTCTACAAAGTAAGTTCCAGGACAGCAGGATTACACAGAGAAACCCTGTATTGAGGAAAACAGGAGGGAAGGAAGGAAGGAGGGAAGGAAGGAAGGAGGGGAGGAAGGAAGGAAGAAAGGAAGGAAGGAAGGAAGGAAGGAAGGAAGGAAGGAAGGAAGGGAAAGAGAACAAATGAAAAGGAAAGGCCTTGCCTCAAAGTGGTGGAGGGCTATGGGTGTGGCACAGTGGCTGAGTGTTTGCTTAACATATGCAAGGGCTGGAGTTCATTCTCCAGTACAAAGTGCCCTAGCATCACAGAAAAAGAAAGTCAATTTCTTTCTGGCAAACAAAGCAACTACCTTTTATACACTTCCTTCCAGATATTATCCACATAGAGGTATCGTTTTGCTATTTTGCAAATACAAAGTCAATCAAAACTTTCAAGAACATCCCCAAGGTTCAGGTCTCAGCCCAGATGGAGCCTGACTCTTAGAGTCATTTGTCTGTGGTTTCTCTGGTGAAGAAATGTCATTACCCATAGCCATCTTCAGAGTCCAGACATGGACAGATTAGGCTCAGTCATGTCTACAGCCATCCTCAGAGTTCAGACACAGAGAGACTAGGCTCAGTCCTGTCTATTGTAATCTGCAAAGTCCAGACGCAGAGAGACTGGTCTCTGTCCTGCCTGTAGCCATCTGCAGAGTCCAGATACAGAGAGACTGGGCTCAGTCCTGTCTATTGTAATCTGCAAAGTCCAGACGCAGAGAGACTGGTCTCTGTCCTGCCTGTAGCCATCTGCAGAGTCCAGATACAGAGGGACTGGGCTCAGTCCTGCCTATTGTAATCTGCAGAGTTCAGACACAGAGAGACTGGGCTCGGTCCTGTCTATTGTAATCTACAGAGTCCAGACACAGAGAGACTTGGCTCAGTCCTGTCTATTGTAATCTGCAGAGGCCAGACACAGAGAGACTGGCCTCCCTCAGTCCTGTCTACAGCCATCTGCAGAGTCCAGACACAGAGAGTGGCCTCAGTTCTGGCTCTAAGCACCTGATAAACATTGTGGGAGCATTGACTGCTGAACGCAAAGGTCCTACTGCTTTATCCATTCACCTAATAGTCATTAAACTCTTCTGTGGCATCTCACAAATATTTTCCTTGTTTTCAGGGGTTCTACTATATTCTTTATTATGTCTAGCTGGCAGGCATAGCATAATTTATTAAACCTTTCCAAGATTGCATTAGTGAGCACTCAAGTCTGTTGTATTTGACTGTCTTCTGAACTGCTCTGCTGCCATCTTCAGGAGTTTGGAAGGATCTGCTCCCAATAGATCATCACAGCTGGGTTTATTGACTGTTGACATTTCCCCATAGAAGGAAGGGGTAGGGAGGGCCATGGAACCTCACTTGAGTATCTAGTCACCCCTCCCAATTAGTTGTATGCAATTCTTTCTGCATTACTCATGTGGTCTTGGGGTATCAGGGAGGGACAGGGAAGGACTAGGGGAGGGGGCTTCATCTACACAGCCCTGAGGGAGTCATCATCTATTTTAGCTGCACACAATCCAGTGTGGCTGCGTTAATGTCACCCAGGCTCTATAAGTAAGCCTTTTATTCCTTCTTTTTTTTACTTTTTTAAAATTTATTCTTTGTGTCTTTCACATCATGCATCTTGATCCCACTCATTTCTCCATCTCTTGGTATCTGCCCTCAGGCCTTGCAACCCCTCCCCCAGAATAGAATAAAATTTGAGGAAAAAAAAGAAAAATCTCATCATGGAAACTGTAGTGTGACAGTGAGTCACGCAGTAAGCACTTTTGTCCATATAATTTTACTTGCAAGTGTTCATTGCAAAGAGTCATTGGTCTGGTTCGAGGCCTCTGGTTTCTGCTACACTATAGATACTGGTCCATCCTGTTGTTGCTCTGTGTTGTGGAGATCCTGCAGTTTGAGGTCTGCAGGAACTGCCCCTTCACAAGCACCCACAGATCTTAGATGGGGTGGGTCGACTCATAACCCTGGTTCTGGGACTGGGTAGTTGCCGGGTTGATCTTCCCAACCAGGATGAACTCTCCAGCATTGCCCTGGCTAGGTCATCCCTTGAAGTGATGAGCAAGAGGCAGGGTCCATTCTCCTGCTTTCATGCCCTTAGGGTCAGCTCTCCCACAACTGGACCATCAGGGCCGGCTCTACTGTGATACCCAAGAGAGGTGCAAAGGCCACTCTCCCTACTGCTTCAGCTGGTGAGGGCTAGGGACAGCTCTCCAGCTCTTATGACCTTACAGCCACAGGTGTCCAGGGGTGCCTGTGAGGGAGGAATCTCTCCCACGCACACCACAACCACATGGCAGATGAGGGACAAGGCCAGATCTCCCATGTGCACATTCTTGGGGTGGCTCACCAGTACCCCTGTCAATAGGGGCAGCTCTGCTGTGCCGCCCAGATGAGGTGCAGGGCCCGCTTTCCTGAGTGTTGGCAGCTAGTAAAGGGCAGGGTCAGCTCCCTCACCAGCTGAAAGTGGGAGGGGGTCGGGGAGGGCTTCTTTCCCTCTCTCTTACCACCACTCTGCAGACTAGGGAGGAAGTGCCCCCTCATGCCCTCGGGGATGGCCCACCTGTGCCCCTGTCTGTTGGGTCAACTCTACTGTGCTGTTCTGATGAGGCACAGGGCCTGTTTTTCCGAGTGCTGCAGCTGGTAAGGGGCAAGGGGAGGAGGGCGTCTTTCTCTCATCCATGTAACCACATGGCATATGAGAGGGGTGCGACCTGCTCTCCCAATCTCACTCTCTCGTGGTCAGCTCACCCATGCCCCTGCAAACAGGGTCGGCTCCATTGTGTTGCCCAGTGGATGTGTAGGACTCTTTCCTGAGTGCTTCAGCCAGCTAGGGGCAGGGCCAGTGTGACAGCCAGTAAAGGGTGGGGCCAATTCTATACAGCCTCATCCTCTCTGCCTATGGTGGATTCAAGAGACCCAGACATCAACAGAGACTGTGGCTTACTACAGAGCCATGAATCCAGACATGGGCCCCAGCAGCAACCCAGGCCCAGACATCACTATGGCCCTGGGTGGCAATCACACCACCCACTTTCACCCACTCCTCACTTCTTTCGCGTCTTCAAGGACATGCACCATTCTGTCTCTCTCTCTCCCATACCACACCATACATTTGCTCACCAAAGTAGTGCCCCATCTGCCTGGGGCCAGCTGGGCCTGTGTGTTCTCCTTGAAGCCAGGGTCAGACCACCCCAGGCGTATGTGTGGATCTCCTTGTCCCACTCAGTCTGTCATGGCCCGGGGAAGGCCCATGCTTCCTCATGACAAAGAGAGAGGCGCCTCACCCGGCAGGCTCCTGGTTGATGCAGAAGTATTGCTGGAGTTTTCTTAGCGGTCAGGGCTAGAAAGCTCATGCTGCATTTGATTGAGTTCTGCCCACCCCAGCCGCAGGGTATGGTTGCTCTAATTAAGCCTTTTAAACAAACTCCTTGGTTCCCCAGGCTGACCTTTGGTTTCAACCCCAGGACAGATGGCTGAGTTGCCTACTTGACACATGAAAGTGGATGCTGATGGCAGGTTCTTCCTGCATCCCACAACCCCTACTTGGTACAGGGTCCTCCTGGCTGGCATACCCCGCCCCTACACTGAACTCTCCAGCCCAGGGGGCTGGGCTGCTCTTCCCTATAAAATCTAACCATTTTGGTTACACCCACACACACACACATCTATTTTGGCTGCTGCACCTGGTTCCCCTCTCTCCCTTCTCCCCTCCAGTCCCCCTCTCTTTACATGGCTCAGAGTCGTGTCCACTCTGGACTCTCCTAGACTCCCTTGCCTCTGACTATGCTCTCGATTTTTCTCCTAAAAAAAACCTTCTCCCTCACAATTAGGAGCAGTCAGGTCCTCTCATCTTTATTTCTTTTTTTTTTCATTCACTTACCTCAGTTTGTCCTTGGGAGCAAAGGAAGAGGAGGTATATTGTTTATGTCTCCTCCTGGGAAGGAATTTTAGCAGCAAGGTCAGACCATTATTGGATCTTTTTGTTGTTGCTGTTTTGTTTTGTTTTATTTTTTGAGACAGGGTTTCTCTGTATAGCCTTGACTGTCCTGGAACTCACTCTGCAGACCAGGTTGGCCTCAAACTCACAGAGATCTGCCTGTCTCTACCTTCCGAGTGCTGAGATTAAAGGTGTGCACCACCACTGCCCATCTGTTATTGGATCTTACAGAATACAACAATTAGCGCTTCCTATGTGGAAATCTTTATTTCCATCATATTCTTTTCTTAAAGTATTATTACTAAGGGGATAACCTAAATAGGTCCTATAGCTTCACCTACTCTTATTTAACCAAAAAGTTACTAATTTTGGAGGCCACACAGCTGGGTAATACATTGTTAGTCTCCCATTAGCTTTGTATAATGTGAGTTATGATGATAATGGTTGCCTAGGAAACTTCTTAGAGATTTAAACTTCTGCTGAAAGCACTTGACTATTCACTTTCATCTGTAGGAAGAAAATGTTCTATACACGTCATTTCTATTTTTAAAATATATTGTGTGGCACTTATGCTATGGAGTGTGTGTGGAAGTCACAGGACACATGTGGAAGTTGGGACTCTCCTTCTACCCCAAGCACTGCAGGGATTGAACTCGGATTATCAGGCTTGGTGGCTAACGCCTTGACCCATCTTTATATTTTAAATTTAAGAACACATGCTGCTTTTCTAGAAGCTGAAATCAGTTCTAAGCACTCAAGTCAGGTGGCTCACAACACCTTTAACTCTGGCTTCCAGGGGCTCTGACACCCTCTTTTGGCTTTTGCAAGTATCTACACACACGTAGCATACACACAAACACCACACATAAATAAAAAATAATTTTAAATGTACTTTAAAATTTTTACTTTGTGTATTTCTATACTTAAATATTTATCCATTTTGCTTTGTGTGTATGAGTGTCTTTAGATACACAGTGCTACCAGAGACCAGAAGAGGGCAAGGGAGTCCCTGAAACTGGAGTTACAGACAGCTGTGATCAGCCACATGGATACTGGGATCTGAATCTGGGCCCTCTACAAGAGCAGCCAGTGCTTGATCTTGACCACTGTGCTGTCTTTCCTGCTCTATATACTTTATCTTTTTGAGACAAGGTCTCTCACTGATCATGTAGCCCACTAACTTGGATAGAATGGCTGGCTAGCAAGCCCCTGAGATTCTCTTCCGCTGTTTCCTTAGTGACAGGACTACAGGTATACCCCTCAGAGCCCAGCTGGCTTCTGGCTTCTGAACCATCTCCCATATATATATATATATATTATATATATATATATATATATATATAGAGAGAGAGAGAGAGAGAGAGAGAGAGAGAGAGAGAGAAGGAGGAAGGGAGGGAGGGAGAGAGGGAGGAAGAGAGAAGGTCTCGACTCCAGCCTGGCCTTGAATTCTCTGTATAGTAGCCAAGGATAATCCTGAATTTCAGATCTTTATGCCTCCACTTTCATAGAGCTAGGATTACAGATGTGTGCTACCAGGTCCAGATAAGCAAACCCTTGGGATCCTTCTATTTCTACCCTACCCCCACCCCATTCTGGGTTTACCAGACTTTTTTGTTGTTGTTGTTGTTGTTTGTTTTTCGAGACAGGGTTTCTCTGTGTAGCTTTGGAGCCTATCCTGGCACCCGCTCTGGAGACCAGGCTGGTCTTGAACTCACAGAGATCCACCTGCCTCTGCCTCCTGAGTGCTGGGATTAAAGACGTGCACCACCAACGCCAAGCTTTATCAGACCTTTCTAATGTCCTAAATTTTCCCTTAGTCTACTATACATATGTCAGGATAGAAGGACTATGCTGGGAGCTTCAGCTCTGTTACTGGGAAGACCCTGAACTAATGAAGAGAAAGTGACACAGGACAATGAAGACCCCTTTCCAGAGCACACAGTCAGCCTCATTAGGACCAAGTCAACACTGCACCTGAATTAGACATCAAGAATCATTTATTCAACAAGAGTTTCAACTATTGTAGCGAAGCACATACAGGTTTGAAACAGAAATCTACAGTAAGGGGTACATGATCAACTGAACTTCCTTGTTTGTCTTAAGGGGAAATGCAGCCAAAAGCACACTTGTCGACAGAACAGGCGGGGTTTTATTGCAGAGAGTAGTAGTTAGTGCCCTTATAACTGAGAGCGAGTGACTAAGTTCATAAATGGAACATCTGCATCAAACCCCATCATCCTAAGGCTCACGGGTAGAAAACATGTCAGATGGTGAGATGGCTTGAATGAGAATGGTCCCAATGGGGTCTTATGTTTGAATTCTTGAAACTGAGAAGAATTAGAAGGTGTAGCCTTGTTGAAGAAAGTGTATCACTAGGGGTGGGGTTTGAGATTTCAAAATCCCACATGGTGGATTCTCTCTCTCTCTCTCTCTCTCTCTCTCTCTCTCTCTCTCTCTCTCTCTCTCTCTCTCCTCTTCCTCCTCCCCCTTCCCCTCTCTGCCTACTGCTTGCAGATCAGTGTTGTGGAATATTATTTTAAGGTGTGTTACATTTGTTTATGCTGTGGAACATTTGTTTAATGATGCAAAGATGTGCTGCATTCTTTTATGTTGCATTTGTTTAACTCTGTAAAGCTTTTACTTTGCCTGTCTAAAACACATGATTGGTCTAATAAAGAGATGCATGGCCAATAGCAAGACAGGAGAAAGGATAGGTGGGGCTGGCAGGCAGAGAGAATAAAAAGGAAGAAAATCTAGGAAGCAAGGGAAGATTTAGGAGTGAGAGGAGGAGGGAGATTCCAGGGGCCAGCTACCCAGCTCCACAGCAAGCCATGGAGTAAGAAGTAAAGAAAGTTACGTAGGATAAAGATAAAGATCAGAGGCAAAAGGTAGATGGAATAATTTAAGTTAAGAGAAGCTGTCTAGCCAGGCATTGGTGGCTCACACCTTTAATCCCAGCACTCGGGAGGCAGAGGCAGGCAGATGGATCTCTGTGAGTTCGAGGCCAGCCTGGTCTCCAGAGCGAGTGCCAGGATAGGCTCCAAAGCTACACAGAGAAACCCTGTCTCAAAAAACCAAAAAAAGAAAAAAAAAGAAAGAAAGGCTATCTAGAATTAAGTCAAGCTGAGACCAAGCATTTGCAAGTAAGAAATAAGCCTCCATATGTGATTTACTTGGGAGCTGGATGGCAGGCACCCAAAAGAGCCAAAGAATAAAAAACAGCCAACAACAGGCCAGGATAAATAAAGTTTTCAGCTATTTTTACAGCATTATGTCTTCCACCATGATGATAGTGTACTAACCCTCTGAAACTGTAAGCAAGCCCCCAATTAAATGGTTTCTTTTTTCTTTATGTTGCATTAGTCACAGTGTCTCTTCACAGCAGTATAACACTAAGACATGAAATTGGGAGGGAAATTGAAAATATGTTAGGAAACACAAGAAGCTGGAGGAAGGGAGTGGGGATTGGATATAACTAAATTACATTACATATATCTATTAAATATTCCCCAAAATTAAATAATTAAGAGATTGGAAAGTGGGATCTTGCTATATGAAATGAGAAAGTGAATAGAGAGCATATTAATTTCTGTTTAATAAGCAATTACCAAAAATAAAAGGGACAGACAGGAATAGAGATCCAATAAGATTATTTCACTACAAGAGCAGCTATCCAAACTTACAAATACGAGGGCTGGAAAAATGACTCTGTAGTTAAGAATACTTGCTGCTCTTCCAGGGGACTTGAATTCAGTTCCCAGCACCCCACTGAGAACCATTATTTCCACTCCTCTCCTCTCTTCCTTTCCTCTCTTCCTCCTCTCCCCTCTCTCTCTCCTCTCTCTCTCTCTCTCTCTCTCTCTCTCTCTTCTCTCTCTCTCTCTCTCTCTCTCTCTCTCCAGACAGGGTTTCTCTGCCTCCTGAGTGCTAGGATTAAAGGCACCACCACACCATGCCCCTCTCTCTCTCTCTCTCTCTCTCTCTCTCTCTCTCTCTCTCTCTCTCTCTCTCTCCCTTCCTCTCTGGGGCACTTGGGGGATGCAAAATGGTGGGAAAGCAAGCAGATTTTATTTAGCAATCAACAGGGTGGGGTCTTTGGGCTGACATAGGCTGTTTGGAACCCTAGTTAAGGTAGCTGATAGGATTAAGGTGGTTTCCTGGTAAGTGGTAAGTAGAAACCACCTTTAGGCCTCTGTTTACCCAATAGCAATCCTTCTATTTACCTGACCAAGTACTGTTTAGGACGTTATCATCAGCACTGCCCTTTTGTTTTGTTTTGTTTGGGGGAGCACTTTCAACTTAACACTATGTACCCCTGGCTGTCCTGAACTTACAATGTAGAACAGGCTGGCTCAAACTACCAGAGATCCACCTATCTCTGCCTTAGAGTGCTGGGATTAAAGAGTGTACCACCAAACCCAACTAGAAGATATTAGTTTGACATGTATGGCATCAGGAGCTTCAAAGCCACCACAGGTTTTCTCCTCTTGATCCATTATATTCTTATAAAATTCTACTTTGATCCCATAGGAATTCTAGTAGTTTCTTGGTGAGGTGAGGTGAGGATGAGCTGTCACCCATGTCCCTCTGGGGGAAATGCTGTTTATTGTTATATGTGTGTATGTACCATGTTATCATTGTGGTATGTATGTGCAGGTTAGAAAAGAGCTTTGCAAGTGCATGAAAGCATTGTGCACTACATCAAAGTTTGTACAGAACATCTCATAAAACCAGCTTGCTTGTAAACCATTAATTGAGCTGGGCATGGTAGCACAAGCCTGTAATCCTAACACTTGGGAGAAAGGGGCAGGAGGATACAGAGCTCAAGTCCATCCTTAGCTATATAGCCACTTGGAGCTAAACAAAAATAGCTAAATAAACAAGCAAATCATTTAACACATGGGGGGGGTCTTTGCTTTGTTCTGTTGAGACAGGTTCCCATGGTGAAACCCTAACTGGCTTGAAATTCCCTACATAGACCAGGCTGGCTTCAAACTCACAGAGATTCCCTGCCTCTGTTTCCTGAATGCTAGGATTAAAGGTATTCACCACCATGCCTGGTCAATCATTTCCATTTTTGATGCTTTAAAGTTTGCTTTTTCAGGGCTGGAGAGATGGCTCAGCGGGTAAGAGCACTGACAGTTCTTCCAGAGGTCCTGAGTTCAATTCCCGGCAACCACATGGTGGCTCACAAGCACCTTGAATGAAATCTTGTGCCCTCTGCTGGTATGCGGGCAGTGTTCGAGGCCAGCCTGGTCTCCAGATCGAGTGCCAGGATAGGCTCCAAAGCTACACAGAGAAACCCTGTCTCAAAAAACCAAAAAAAAAATTGCTTTTCTTGGTCAATCTATAGAACCTATATTTATAGAAGGTTGTACTTTACACAGAGTTTCAATGTAGTCATTTCTGAACTGTATTTAGCTTACTTTTTCCTCAAAGAGATTTAGGTACACTTTTCGATGGGCTCAGAATTGAGTTACTAATCCCAAGAATAGTTTTTACCATATTGTCCATGCTTATATGTGCCTAAAACAAAACTGCTTGGGGTCGGACTCCTGAAGTTTGAACCAACATTTAGTTACTGATTTGTGTTATGTCGAACTGCTTTCTGCTTCCTGGTCTCATTCTCTCTGCTGCCTGTGAAGGTCGAAGATCCCCCAAAGGTAGGGACATAGCTCAATGGTAGGACACTTGCCTGTTATATATGCAGTCCTGGGCTTGATGCCCAGCAACACTGAAAAAACAAACCAAACCAAAGCTATCTCTTTTTCAAGGCAATCAGAATGGTTCTTATACAATAGCAACAAGAATATAATTCTCTGGGACATGGTAGCACACGACACTAATTCCAGCACTTGAGGAGCAGAGGCAGGAGGATCTCTGAATTCAAGGCAAACCCGGTCTACATAGCAAGTTCCAAGTCACCCAAAGTTACAAGTAAGACCCTGTCAAAGAAGAAGGAGTAGAAATAGAAAGAAAAGAATATAATTCTGCAATTATAAGAGAGTAATACTGTAGGATTAAAGTCTCTTTATTCCAGAAGACACCAAGGTAAAACACAGGCCAGAGCTAAGTTATAGAACCCAGCCAGCGCGACCAGAACAAAAAGGGCCAGGGTCCCCATGTGAAGCCCCTTAAGAAGCTCCCTTATGTCACCATGGCTTTCCTTCACCACGCCCTTATGGGCCAGTCCCGGGTCCACCTGGTACCTGTCCCAGGACTATTGGGCGGGGCTAGGGTGTCTCCCTACAATTCCCCTTTTAGTCTAAAAGAGGATTAAAACTTAATAGTGTAAAATATTCAAAACTAACAATCATAAGGGTGAAATACAAGAAGATACAATAATCTGCTATGGTACATCCTATGTCTATTCTAGCTAAGTCTTAAAGTCATGTGGAAAAAGTGTCTAACTTGAACACCTTCTTCCAATCCCAACTCTAAACAATAAGAAGGTTATTCTTAACTAGACTTACATTACCCTAATACACAATAATGGGGAACGGGGGCGTAGCATCTTCTAGGTTACTTCCTGCTGAAATGGGACGATGGTAGTCATGTGGGGGCCCTGTGGAAAAAAAAATGCCAGTACAGGGAAAGTCTCTAATGAGTTATGTCTAGTCCATGTTAGATGAGATTTGTTTGATTGAAGATCTACGTTGAAATCCTCAACTTGATTGAAGTCGTTACTCGAGGTTCTGGTTGGAGTGTCAGTCGAAACGGAGTGAGTTGAATCCAGTGTAGTTGGGGAGGTGTAGTCCAATTCCTTTTCCGGAGCATGCAGGGATTACTGTCAGGCTGGGTCTTGTTGGCTGTATGGGACTCAAACATAAGTGTCATCAGAGAAATGTTCGCTTGTTTATGTATGTGTACCGGGAAAGGTACCTTGACGAACCTTGACGAACCTTGACGAACAACGATTATGAGGGTGTGAAAGAAAAAGCCAAGAAAAGACAAAGATAGTCCTTTTATTCTTCATTTATTCTGTATTATAGCAATTGGCTTCTTGATATAACACAGAAACTTTTAAATGTTGTTAAATAACAAGCTTGGATTTTAGAGTAGGAAAGCCAAATCCAACTCTAAATCCAGTCTCGATTTAGTTGAATAGGGACTAGGAAATGAATAGACATAGAGTTATTAGAGAGATAGCTGTAAATTTTACCGTATAGCACGTTCCTTTTGTTCGATGGTTATAGCTACGTTCTTTCCTTGAGTATCCATACATGTAGTGTCCTTTGACTTCTAGAGGGGGGTTCCTCAGAAAATACCTGTCAGTCATCCTTGTCGAGGGGGTTGTCTCCCTCAACTCGAATCTTGATCAATTTTGATGGTATCCAAAGATTTTCTTCTCCTGTGGAGACAAATGCAAAACCCCTACCCCAACGTAATACATGTCCAGGTTTCCATACCGAGGTCAGCACATCTTTGTAATACACTGGTTGGTTCAGTTCAGCAGTTTTTTCCGTAGTCCAGTGTCTTTGCGCAGCTGCTGCCCACTGTCATTGGCATTAAGAAAGTTTAGCGTTAATAAAGCATTATGCAATCTATGTTTGGGGGTTTTCGAATTACCAGCTTGCCTATGGAGCATCTCTTTAAGTGTCCTGTTAGACCTTTCGACGACTGCTTGTCCTGTAGGGTTGTGGTATACCTGTGACATGCTTAATGTTATAATATTTGAAAAACTGTTCCATTTTTGTGGAGACATATGCTGGAGCATTGTCAGTTTTTATCTGCGCCGGTATGCCCATAACTGCCATCACCTCCAGTAGGTATGTAATAATGGAATCAGCCTTTTCAGAGTTGAGAGCAGACTGGTTCGTCTATAAGCCATTTTAATGGCAGGGCCTTTGGTTCCTCTGAAGGCCTGTCATTTGTATTTACTGTCTGTACAGCCCGGATAGTTGGTAACCATTTTCCATGGCATCTTACCCAATCTTTTCTACTATCCCGCGATTGTCTAGAATTCGTATCTGACACTGGAGGGTTGTTAATTTGAGTATTCCACTGCTGTAATAAATCACGACCCCATAAATTTATAGCAATATCTGCTACGTAAGGTTTCAATATTCCTTTTTGTCCTTCCAGTCCAATACAAACCATCGAGTTAACACTCCGTCGAACTCTAGATAGAGTTCCAATTCCTAAAATTTGTACATTGGCCTCTTTAAGTGGCCAATTCTTAGGCCAACATTTCTGAGTGATAATAGTCACATCAGCTCCAGTGTCCACTAAACCAGAAATAACTTTATTGTTAATTTTAATTTTTAACTGAGGCCTTTTATCATTAATAGAAGCTTGCCAAAATATGCGTTTGTCATTTTCACCAGTCACATGTGATTCTTCATCACTATTTAAACTACCCTCTAGAGCAGTATCATTTTCCACCATAGGCAAGGAATTATCTATTCGTCCTGCGAGAGATTGTCTTCCACTGTTACTGGGAATGATCGAACTGTTCTCGGAGCAGGGGCCTGCTTGAGGCCCGTTCCCGAGTTTCCCGGCGCCAATAACTTCCCCTGAACATCCCTAGTTGATCTGCATTCATTAGTCCAGTGTTTGCCCTTACCACATCTCCTACATAACCCAGAGGGCAACGACCTGTCGCGTGGGGAATTGTTAGAATTTCTCTGTCTACAATTTTTCCTTGTATGTCCTATTTTACCACAGCTGAAACATCTATTCTCCTGACGCCTCCATGGACTTCTGGAGCGTGCTCTTCCTATGCGAGGCTCTGGGTCAAGTTGGCGATGAACACTGGCCTCACGGTACCTGTGTGAGCCCCTGTAAGGTGCTCTTCCTTCCCAAGTCCTTTTGTTACTATCTTTTCTAATCTCCTTTTGTTTGTTGAAACCTCTTGGGACAGCTTCTTCTGCCCAGATTCCAGTATCTTGTATGTTACAGTCAATATGGGCAGTATGCAAAACCCATTCTTCTAGTGGAGCTGATCTGATCTTTAGAGGCAAAAGTATTCTTTTGCACATTGGGTTTGCACTGTTATAAGCTAAACTATACACAATTGGATATCTTATTGTTGGATCTGTTACCTGTTTGTCTACTGCTCTGGTCAATCTGTCTAAGAAGTCTTTAAATGGTTCTGTTTGTCCCTGTTCTATTTTTGTAAAAGCTTCTAGCTGTTCTCCTGATTCATGAACCTTGTCCCATGCATTTAGTGCTGCTGTTCTGCATAGGGACAGCGTATGGTCGTCATATTCAGCCTGAATCTGTGGGTCAGAATAAATACCTTCTCCTAGGATTTTTTTGGTGGGGTGCATCAACCCCGTCCCTGGCGGCTTGCCGTTCTAGGATTCCTCCTTCCTCCCTGAATAATGCTCTCCATTCAATTAAGCAGGAATTATCCAGGACAGCTGAGGCTAATCCTATCCAATCTGCGGGCATCACCCTATTAAAGGTGGCCCATGAATGCAATAGCTGTTTTACATATGGGCTATGAAGACCATACGAAACAACCGATTCCTTAATATGCCTAAGATCCTTTAATTGGGTTGGCTGCCATGTATATGCTGTCTGTCCCTGGGAGTGTTTTTTAGATGGTTGCCTGTCCACCACCATGGCCAGGTATACTAAAGGTGTGTGTGTAACCGCTTTAGGGTGATTGAAATACCTTCTCGGATTGTGCATCTCGGATCGGAGTGAGTCAGTGTCTTCTTGTTCAAGATGTCAGCCGGGTCAGAATTTCCTCACGAGAGGCTTTAATCTCATCCACCATAAAGGATTCAAGGCGTGATGCGGAATCCAAGATTTGCTTTGACAGTGATGCGGAATCCAAGATTTGCTTTGACAATTCTCCTGTAAGATTTTTCTAGACGAGTAATACGTTCATCCCTAGCTAGCATTTGGGTGGCCTGGAAATAGCCATCCAGAGATTGAAATTTAGAATCAAGGTTGCGATTAATCTCTGCCATAAACTCGGTAGACATTTCCAGTTTGGCAACCCTGGTCTGTAACTCCTTCTGTAAGCTTTGAAGCTCAATTCTAAGTTCATTATAGTCCCTCTCACATTTCCCAGCTATTGACTTAGTGGCATTATCTGATTGTTGAAGCCTATTCTGGGTCTCTTGTACCTTAGTGACAAAGGAATAGGAGAGAGAGCCTAGCTGAGTTTCTAAGCGCTGCATGCCATCTCCAACGATTCATAGTCTGCTTAGCCATTAAGGCATCATGGTCTGTAGCCTGTTTTGTTTGTAGTATACCTAAACTAGATTTCAGTTCCTCATGGTCTGTAAGGTCTGAATAAGTTCCTGAATCTCATCACGGTCCTTTGCCTGATAGGCTTGTAAAGACTCTAAGATGGAGCATCTGTCTCTTTTCATGTTGTTATAAATGTGCTGCACTTCAGCTTGAGTATTAGACAGATCTGCCTGTATTGTATAGAACATTGAACGAAGCCCATCATCCAGTTTTTGTTCTACCAGCTCAAGAAGCAATGAATAGGTAAGTTTTGATTCATTTAGAGCCTGGCTATGTAAGGCTTGTATATCCTGCAAGTGGGTAGAGAGATCAAACTTCCTTCTGTTCTTGAGGAACAATGACACGTGAATCAAGAAAGTCACAGCTAACAAAACATATAAGCCAATATTTTGCAAGTCAGCCTGCTCCTCCAGCAGTGAATGCATGTAAGCATAAGAGATGTTATACATGTCTAACTGCAAAGGAAATGCAGCCATATTTATTGATAATTTCATTTCTGGTTGTAGTCACCACGTGCCGGCCAGCAGGTGGCACAGCATCTATCTAGGGTAGGATCTGACTCACAGAAATCTGCTTTTGCCGCTAAGGAACTCTTTAGAACTTACCTGTTGGGTATTTGTGTCAGGCAGGTGGCTGTGCCCAGGGCTGGAGTTGAAAGACTTACCCTGCCAGGCTCTGGCTGCAGACGGCGGCAGCAGGTGTAGACAGGCAGGCCGGAACAGAGGGAGTAGGTGCTTTCCCTGTGAATGAAAGCTGAAAACCCGCCGCTGTGCGCGCAGGAGCTCTGTGTTCATGCCCTAAGCGCACACATGTAGCTAGCTACAGTGAGTGCCCGGGAGAATTCTCCCAGATAGCCGGAGGGCCAGACAAAGCCAGGCCGGGTCTCCTGTGGGCAGTCGGCTCTCACACCGGCAGTTTTCCGAGGCGGGAATCAGAAGTCCCAGTGGCGCAATTAGGCACAGCTGCTGTTCCCGGCTGAGCCTCGGCCTGCACCGGCGCCCTCGGGAGGCAGAGGAGTCCGGCCCGCAAGCAGGTGGATGGGCACGCGGGATTATGAAGCGGTGTGGAAATACCGCCGGGGGAGTCAGAAGTCCCAGTGGCACGAGCGCCGCACCCGGCCCAGGGGAGGAGAGGGCGGGGGAGGGAATGCCTGCGCGGGGCGGAAGGAACTCACTGATTCTCCTGGGTGCCCGTTGGCTCTTCAGGGTCGTGAAATTCCGTTGGGCGCCACGTGTAGGATTAAAGTCTCTTTATTCCAGAAGACACCAAGGTAAAACACAGGCCAGAGCTAGGTTATAGAACCCAGCCAGGGTGGCCAGAACAAAAAGGGCCAGGGTCCCCACGTGCAGCCCCTTAAGAAGCTCCCTTACGTCACCCCGGCTTTCCTTCACCATGCCCTTATGGGCAAGTCCTGGGTCCACCTGGTACCTGTCCCAGGACTATTGGGCGGGGCTAGGGTGTCTCCCTACATAATACTCAAGAAAAAGAAAGGGAAGGAGGGGGAGGAAGGAAATAAGGAAACAAGGAAGGAAGGGAGGAAGGAAGGAAGGAAAGAAAGAAAGAAAGAAAGAAAGAAAGAAAGAAAGAAAGAAAGAAGTGGCTGCCTGGGATACTCGGGGTTTAAGTGGATCAAAGGAAGCACTTATTTGAGATGAGGCTGATTTTCTTTGAGTGGCTTATTCTCAAAAAACTAAAACAAACAAAACATAAATAAAAGAAAAAACAAGACTTCAGTTTTGCACAATTTTTAAACATAGTTGAGCAGAGACATGTTCATCAAGAAGAATGTGTAGTAATGAATAATGTATAGTAATTAATAAAAATCAGGGTTGATGTAAAGTTTCCTCCCAGCCTCTAGATCCAGATTAAGGGTGTGTGTATTCTTCCCTCAAAAGTAACATTTCAATTGGATCTGTCTACTTCAACTTCAGCAATAATTTCTACTGGTGTGGTCTGCATTTTTGAGTATTGTTAATTCCAGGTATTGAGGGTTGAGAATCAAGAATAGTCATCTCAAGTGTGTTTACATTGAGTGCTGCTATAAACAGCGTCAGGGAAGAAGGGTTTTCCTGAGTATGTCAGAGGTCTTAGTTTTCACAGAATAGACATCAGATAAAGAGCCCATAAATTGTGAGAGTGAAGCAGAGCCAGGAAGTCCTTATGGTGGATCTCCTCTTTCTTACCCTATATACTATTCAGAAGCACATTCCCCAGATGACTCCAACAAACTGTAGTGGTGGTCTTTTCCCTGCCTCTCAGATGATCATGCATAGAAAAAGTATTTCTGCCCCATCTATGAGTGTGGTTAATGAATTGCCTAAATCCTTCTCCTGTCAATCACTTACTTTGAGTCTCAGTAGGTCATATACTCCCTCGTCCACTGGTAGTTTCAACCGCAGAACTGCCATGATTATTCTTCTGGTCCCTAAAGTGAGAGATTATTCTAGTTTCCATGAAATGCAGACTCTATTCAACAGAAACCATAGAGGGAGGGGATTTAAATGGATATCCTTCCATAGAGCATTGATCAAAATTCTCTGTACACATCAGGTCTCCCCAGGTATCTTATCTTGGAGAGTACCTCTAAGCCAAGACTACAAGGAAATAAGTTCATTGATTGAATCAGCACAGCCATTCCAAGTCTGACTCTCTGTAAATCTGACTACAACAGTACTTATCTATCAGTAGAAGATAATTCAATCAATGGTTTTGATTGTTCATTTTTACTTTTTTTTTTACTATGGTAGAATTATAGCAGGTGGTAATTTAATAGCATAGGAGATTTTTCACTAGGTGGATTCAGAGTCAGGGAATAGCTATTCCATCTCAGAAAACAATCCTTTTATAGGATTATATTTGTTAATTTCAAGACCCCATATTTGAAGGAATATGCAGTTCAGTAACTGTTGAATATATTCTGAAACCTTTGCAAACCAGAATGCTCTTACAATTTTAAGTCTAACAGAGTACGCCTGGGAGGTCAAAGATTGAAGGGGACAGACTTACAAGTGAGGGATGAAAATTATGAGGAAATGAGATGCTTTGTTCTGAAAACCAGTGAAATGAGAGGAAAATGAGATGCCTTTAGGGATTTCTGATAGCACACACTTAAGTGGATCAGAATTTGTGTTCAAAGAGGATTAAGAGAAGGGGAAGGGCAAGACCACCAGTGAAATTTGGTGGAGCCATCCCTGGGAGAGTGAGTTTGGATGGAATGAAAGTTAGGAAAGACGACAACCATTTTCAGAGGATCCTGCTTGGCCATGGTAATGCCCAGCATAAATGGATTCTTCCATCCTGAGCTCCATATTGTGAACAGTGACAGAAAAAAAGTCCTCTTCCTGGATCATGTTCATGGGAAGATTACTTCTTTTCATAAACAGGAATTTCTGTTTAAAATCTCTGGCAGTCGTAGAAATTCTCTGGCCTTGAAATAACAGAGAAATGCCTACCTGTGACTCCTAATTGCTGTGATTAAAGGTATATGGCACCAGAGTGGGGTGGTAGGAATATTTAATAACATGAGAAGTGTAAATATCAACTGTGTATGAAGTGAAATCATTTCTTTATTCATAGAAGAATAGTTTGGGAAAGCAAAATGCACTTGTGATGGTTATTCTTGCTTCCCAAATAGACCACCCCTGGAATTAAATAAAATATCCTGAAATGGATGACACAAGTGTGAGGAATGTTTTGCATGAGTTTGAGTAGAAGATCCATTTGGAATACTGAATTTGAAGCTAGAAAACACAAGCATAAGCACAGGATCACCAGGCCTAAAGACACACACCTTTAATCCAGATCTCAAACTAGGAGACACACCCTAAATTGGGATACACCTTCTTCTGGAAGCATATAAAAGACATGCAAGAAGGAAGTTGCAGCATTCTGACGGCTTGCACTCACCTTACAGCAAGTCCATCACTTCACTGCCATTAGAGAATGCTTATTTGAATTTCAGCATCTACTGAAGAACACCAGACATATCCTACCTCCTGGACTGAGTAAGTACTGGATTCTTATACTTTTCCTTCCAGCTGTCATTGTGGGATTGACAGGAATGCAGCCCTAAGTCATTCTAGTAAATCTGCTTTCTTCACCCAGAAAGGTTTATTCTATATGTTCTGTTGCTCTAGAGAACCCTAGTACAACACTTTTGGATACAAGTGTATAAAATGTTCCCTAAGATTCAACATTTGAGTAAAATGGTCAAAATAGTTACCTGCTGACCTAAGATTCAATCTAGAAAAGAAATCCGAGTGATGTAACTTTCCATAGTAGCCTAAACTCTCTTCTCTGAAACTAATTTTGAAATCTTGATAGAAAGTTACAGAGAGATATCCAAGTTTCCAGCCCATAGAAGTGGGAACGAAGAGGAAAATAGAAATAAAAGACTAAAAGCTATCTGTGGTAGTACTGATATAGCTTACAATTTCTGAAGCCATTGGAGATCATAATAGGAAAGCACCCATATTAGTTATTCAGAGAAGCCACACAGACACCTTTCTTCTGAGGACTCAGGAGACAAAGGCAGATGGTTCTCTTTGTGTTCAAGTACCCACAGGGCTACATGAGATTAAACCAAATTAAAGGAGAAAGAGATCTCATGCCCATTATCCCAGCACTAGAGTGTAATAAATTAGGAATGGGGTCTTCAGTGGTCAGTCTTATGGTTATCTCCAGTTAAGCTGAGGAGAGGCAGCAGTGTGATGTTTGTTGAGAGCTCATGGAGCCTGATGTACAGGCAAGAGCTAGTGGCTTGGCTGCTTTGCCTCGCTGATCTTCAGCTTGAGGCTTAAAACCCCAATATGATTCTCTCAGGATTTATATTCCTTGTTACAGATCTCTACAATTGTAACCCCAGGTTGAAGAAGAAAAAGTCCTATTTCTTCATTTTGGATCCAGGTTAACTTTCAAACTACCACAGTAGATATGACAGAAGACCCGGCAGCTGAGAGATGGGGCTACCCAGAGATCAGTGTCCAGAAATTTTCCTACAGTTGGACCATAAGCAACTTCAGATTCCTGCTTCCGGAAGTAGGGGAAGCCATTAAAAGTCCAACCTTCTCATCTGGATCCAGTTTAAACGACAAATGGTGTTTGAAAGTACAGACAAACAGAATCAGCTTTTTCAGAGTTAAGAGCAGTAGCCCATTGGAACCCTGAGAATGTGTCTATGGTATGATGCACATATTTCAAATTTCCAAACTCTGCAAAGTGAAAGACATCCATCTGCCAAACCTCATTTCTCCGAATGCCCTTAGGATTACAACCTGCTGGCAATGGAGTTTGATTATAAAAGGAACAAGTAGGACAGTTTTTCACTATCTCCTTGGCCTGTTGCCAAGTGATGGAGAAGTCCTTTTTCAAACCTTTGCTATTTACATGATGTTTCTTATGAAATTCTGAGGCTTCTAGCACACTTCCAATTAATAAACGATCAATCTCATCATTGACTTGTGCTAGTGGGCCAGGCAGACCCGTATGGGATCTGATATGTGTAATATACATAGGATTACTTCTGTTTCTGATAGTTTCCTGTAATTGTAAAAGCAGAGAAGTTAATTCTGTATTATCAGGAACAAATTCTGCAGTCTCAATATGTAACACGACTCTCTCTGCATACTGAGAATCAGTAACTATATTAAGAGGTTCTGTAAAATCCTTAAGTACCATGAGAATTGCATATAATTCTGCCTTCTGTACAGATGTATATGGACTTTGAACTACTTTACTTACCTCACCTGCTTTATAACCTGCCTTACCTGATTTGTTGGCATCAGTGTAGAAGGTAAGAACTCCAGAAATGGGAGTTTGTCTTACAATACGTGGAAGAATCCAGACTGTCTTTTTTATGAATTTAATTCTGTCAGTTTTGGGATAGTTGTTGCTAATTGTTCCCAAAAAGTCAGTAAGAGCTATTTGCCAATATTCATTATCTTTCCATAAGGAAGAAATTTCTTCATTAGTTAAAGGTACTATAATTTCTGCTGGATCTTTTCCAGTCAGCTGGCGAAGTCTTAATTTACCCTTTAAAATCAAATCAGAAATCTTTTCTATATATGTCTTTAACTTTTTATTCTGTTTATGTGGCAGAAATATTCACTCCAATATGGTGTCTTACCTCTGCATCAGAATCCCAGAAGGGGATTCTCTGCATGGCAAGATAACCAGAATACAGTCTAAATTAAGGTTTATCTGATCTACATGTGCATTCAATGTTCTGTTTTCTACCCATTGTAACTCTTTTTCTGCCTCATCAGATAATATTCTAGGACTGTTTAGGTCCTTATCACCTTTAAGGGCCATTTTTAAATGCTTTAAGTCATGTCCTTCTACACCAATAATTGTCTGTAATTGAGAAATTTCCCCTAATAATTTCTGAAGAGAATTAAGAGTTTGATACCGATCTCTCCTAATTTGTACCTTTTGAGGTCTGATTCTCTGTAAGTCTATCTTGTAACCTAAATAGTTAATAGAATTTCCTCTTTGTATCTTTTCTGGTGCAATCTGTAATCCCCAACGAGGCAGAACTTCCTTCACCATTTCAAACATACGTTCCAAAGTTTCCTTATTAGAATCTGATAAAAGAGTATCATCCATGTAATGATAAACAAGAGATTGTGAAAATTTCTTCCGAATTATTCCAAAAGGTTGCTATACAAAGTGTTGACACAAAGTATGGCTATTTAGCATTCCTTGTGGCAAAACCCTCCATTGATATCTCCTAACTGGCTGTGAATTATTAAGAGTTGGTACAGTAAATGCAAATTTTTCTCTATCATTTTCCTGTAACGGTATTGTGAAAAAACAGTCTTTTAGATCAATGACTATGATAGGCCATCCTTTAGGTATTAAGGAAGGTAATGGCATTCCAGGTTGCAGAGAGCCCATTGGTTGAATTACCTTATTTATAGCTCTCAGGTCTGTCAGCATTCTCCACTTACCTGACTTCTTTTTGATGACAAATACAGGAGAATTCCAAGGACTGGTAGATTCCTCTATATGTCCAGCATCTAGCTGTTCCTGTACTAACTTTTCTAAAGCCTCTAGCTTCTCAGAGGTCATAGGCCATTGTCCTACCCAAACTGGTTCATCTGTAAGCCACTTCAATGGCAGGGCCTTTGGCTCCTCTGAAGGTCCATCATTTGTACCTAGTTTCTGTACAGCATGGATGGTTGGTAACCGTTTTCCATAGCGTCTTACCAGATCTTTTCTACTATCTAAAGATTGTACATAATTTGTATCTGACACTGGAGGAATATTAATCTGAGTATTCCATTGCTGTAAGAGATCATGACCCCAGAGATTTATAGCTATATCTGCCACGTATGGTTTCAGTATCCCTTTCTGTCCTTCCGGTCCAATGCAGACCACTGAGTTAACACTCTGTTGAACTCTAGATAGAGTTCCAATTCCTAAAAATTGTACATTTGCCTCTCTAAGAGGCTATTTATGAGGCCAAGACTTTTGAATAATAATAGTTACATCCGCCCCAGTGTCCACTAAGCCAGAAATAACTTTATTATTAATTTTCACTTTTAACTGAGGCCTTTTATCATTAATAGAAGCTTGCCAAAATATGCGTTTCTCATTTTGTCCATTCACACTTGATTCTTCATCACTATTCAAACTACCATCTAGAGCAATATCTTTTTTCACAATATGCAAAGAACTATCTATTGTTCCTGTGAGAGATTGTCTTCCACTGCTATTGGGAATGACCTGACCTTTCTCGATGTGGGGGCCTTCTTGAGTCCCCCCTCGGGTTTCCCAACCTTAAGGGGTTTCCTTGTATGTCCCTGGTCGATCTACATTCATTGGTCCAGTGTCTGCCCTTACCACACCTTCTACACAATCCAGAAGGCAGTGGACTTCCATATGAGGCATTATTAGAATTCATTTGTCTACAATTTCTCTTAGTATGTCCCATTTTACCACAGTTGAAACATCTAGGTTCCTGGTGCCTTCGTGGTCTCAAGGGGAAGGCTCTTCCTCCCCAAGGTTCTGGTTCATAGTAGTAGTAACCTCTAGCCTCTTGGTACCTATGTTGACCTCTGTAAGGTGCTTCTCCTTGCCAAGCCCTTACATCCTCACCTCTAGAACTTTTAATTTCCTGTTGCCGTTTTAAACCTTTGGAGATGGCTTCTCCTACCCAAGCTCCAGTATCTTGCACATTATAGTCAATGTTGGCTGCATACAAAACCCATTCTTCTAACGGAGCTGATCTGATCTTTAAAGGAAAAGTATTCTTTTGCATATAGGGTTTGCATTTTCATAAGCTATTGTATATATAATTGATTGTCTTGTTTCCGGATCTGTTACCTGTAATTCTACTGCCCTTGTTAACCTTTGTAAGAAGTCCTGGAACTGTCCTGTAGGTCCCTGTTCTATTCTGGTATAAGCTTCTAGACGTTCTCCTGGCTCACGAACCTTATCCCAGGCATTTGATGCTGCTTTCCTGCATAGAGACAGTATATCGTCATCATATTCAGCCTGAACCTGTGGGTCAGCATAAATACCCTGACCAAGAAGCTTATCTAGAGGGGCTTCAAAACCTTCCTTTATGTCCTGACGTTCAAGGAGCTTTGCCTCTTCCCTTACCAATGCCTTCCACTGGATTTGACATGAATTCTCAAGTACAGCTGTTACCAATAGTTCCCAATCTGTGGGTGTCACCCTATTAAAGGTTGCCCATGAATGTAACAGCTGTTTTACGTATGGGCTATGGAGACCATATGAGACAACTGATTCTTTAATATTCTTAAGATCCTTGGGCTGTATAGGTTGCCATTCATAAACCATTCGTCCATGAGGGTGTTTCTTAGAAGCTGGCTTTTCTACCATGGTAGCTGGGTACACTAATGGTGTACGAGTAACAACCTTAGAAGAATAGTCACGATACCTGGGTGGAGTAGGTGCCTGGGATTGGAGTGATTCTGCTTCTGAGGCATCCCAATGATCTTTAAGCCTAGCAATGATATCATTTTGAAAAGTTTCAATCTCCTTAAACATAAAAGATTCCAAGCACGTTAGTGAATCTGTAAATTGCTCTAACTGCTCATCTACATGTTTTTCTAGGTCCTTCATACGATCATCCTTAGACAGCATCTGGATGGCATGGAAACTGCCTTCTAGGTATTGGAGTCTAGATTCCAGGTCATGATTTGCTGATTTTGATTCCTCAGCAATCGACCGTGTGGACCTATGTAATCTGTAAGCCCTGTACTGTAAATTATCTTCCAAACATTCAAATCTAGACTCAAATTTCTTATCTGCTACCTTGGATGCTTCAATAACTGATTGAATGGCATTGTCCAATTCTTCAACGCTATGCTGTGTATTTTGCACTGTTGCATCTAGTTGATGAGTAACAGCGCCTTTCTGAGTTTCTAGCTGGCTACAGATACTCTTTAGCTGGTCATGGTCTTCTGACAACCTAGCCGCTAAGGCCTCAGACATGGAGGATCTCTCTGTGTTTATCTTATCATAAATACACTGCATCTCATCAGACAGCTCTGTCTTTAGTGTATTGGACACAGAGCCAAGCTTATCATCCAATTTCTGTTCCACTTGCTGCACAATTGTGGTCTGACCTAATCTGTTTTCCAAAACCTCATTGTGTAAAGCTGTTATTTCCTGCAAGCAGGTGGTGAGGTTATTTCTGTCCCTGTTCCTGAGTCCTCTGGCTAGTAATACTATTTGTACCAGCAAGCTAACTGCCATTACAGCATATAGGCCAGTAATTGGCAAATTAGCATCCTCCTCAAACAGTGAATTCACGTAATAAGCAAAAACATAACCAATTTTAGCAAATGATAAATATTCCGCCATAATTTTACCTGATTTCTACTCCAGATGCAGTAAATATATTTGACCAGCCGGTAGCACAGGTCTTCAGTTATTCCGAGGCGTTTGGCAGCAGTCGGTCAGCGGTGGAGAGAGGTCACAAAAGCATCTGAGCTTATCTTAGAGAGTATATGGCTTTTCGGCTGGGGCTTTCCTGCAGCAGAGGCCAGGGGAAGCCTCTGCTGAAAGCCGAGGCTTACTCACCTCTGGGCACCTAGAAACTGGGTGGATGGTTCTGAGCAGCTCAGCTGCAATGGGTCAGCTGCTAGCCGGGAACGCCTGTGGAGAGAGGGCGCTTTCCGGGCCTAGGCTGCGGCCCAATGGAACCCACAGCCTGTCCCAAAAGGGGTGTAGGTTTCCAATATCCTGTTTCTGACAACCAGATATAGTAGGAAATTACCAATATGGAGTCAGGTAGAAATATAAGGGTATTTAATAGGGAAAAGCCTTACTTACAGAGCGAACCAGCCAGGTGGTGGTAGTCTGTACAGCAAGAAGCAAAGAGAGAAACCGAAACTGAAACGCAGTCTCCCTACTCACTCTGACCACGCCCTCACAAGCCTGGTCAGGTACTCCTGTAGCCAGCCTCTAAGAAGGCATGGCTACAGCTTCCCCTACAGGGCAAGGCTCCAGTTTTGGATCAGGAGTGTCGACGGAGAGAAAACCAATGGTATGATAACCCCAGGTTTCCTCAAGTTCACGCCAAATCAACACTGGGGATTCAAAAAGTTCATCCATCGAGATTTGTTCTTGAGTCTTGGCTTCTCCCAGACAATGAACTCACTGTCTTATGCGATGTGGACCTGGCAGTCCAAGACTCCTTCATCAACTCCAAGGCTAGCAAGGTCCCAGGTATCCTGGTTCCCAGGTGCACGATGGCAGATGACCTAGGACAGCTGTGGGAGAATTCTGTCTTCACAGACTGCAGCCTAGTGGTAGCTGGCCAGGTATTCGGAGCTCACAAGGCCATCTTAGCAGCTCGCTCTCCAGTTTTCAGAGCTATGTTTGAACATGACATGGAGGAGAGCAGAAAAAAACACGTTGATATCCTCGATCTGGAGCCGCAAGTTTTCAAGGCCATGATGGAATTCATTTACACCGGGAAGGCACCAGACCTCCATAGCAAGGCAGATGCTGTCCTGGCAGCTGCTGACAAGTATGGCCTGGAGCATTTGAAGGTCATGTGTGAGGATGCCCTCTACAGGGACCTCTCTGTGGAGAATGCAGCCCACACTCTGATCCTAGCTGACCTCCACAGTGCAGGACAGTTGAAAACCAAGGCACTGGATTTCATCACAGCTCATGCTTCTGAGGTTTCTGAGACCTCAAGCTGGAAGAAAATGGTGGACTCCCATCCCCACTTGTTGGCTGAAGCATTCAGCTCCTTGGCATCTGCTCACAGGTCTTTACTGGGGCCCCCTCCCAAATGCTTCAAGCAATCATAGGATCCACTCAGCTGTGAACTACAGGTGTATTCCAGAAGCTGCAGCCACCCTCGTTACCAGGCCACCTGTGTAGACCACAGTACATCATTAGTGTATACAGAGTATCTGGGGAAAGACAGCATGGGGGCTCAGCCCTATAATGCCCCTCTAAATGAGTTGAATGGGGATCAGTGGATTCCCCAATACTATACCCTTTTGCCGGACTGGTTTGCTTACTATCCAATGAGTTGGATACTGGCATTCTATTCAGTTGCTTCACCCAAACCCATGGCAGCAGGGTTTCTTTGGAGGAACCTGTCTGGACCAGACTGAGCAGATTATATGATGAAGGATTGAAAGCAAAGGATGAAACATACATGCATGTTTGCTTACAAGAGACAGAGAAGAGAAAGGAGACAGTTTTTCCCTGCAAACTCAGTGTGTGGGGACTAGAGGGTTGACTCAGTTGGCCAAAGGAATTGTTGCTCCTGGAGAGGAACAGTTCTTAGTTCAACTCTCTGCATCCATGGGTGAATTCTCAAACATCTGTAATTGGGGATACGGTGGGTAAAGTCCTCCTCTTGTGTCTATGGGTGTTAATCTCTGTTAACCAAAAGCAATATAAAGTGAATAAAAATTTTACGATCAGTTTGTGGATTCCATGGTTTTTCTGTTTGAAGTACCCAATTTTGTCCATCCAGCTCCCATTGACTGTGGAAGTTTAGACAGAATGCTCAGGGCTACTCTATTCCCAAGCGGCTTTCTACTAGCCTGTGTGTTTTATTGGTGAGTTAATACCATTAATATTGAGGGATATTAATGACTATTGACTGTTTATTCTTGTTTGCTTTGGATTTGTTGTTAGTCGTGGAATTGTGTGTGGATTTCTACCCCATTTATCTTTTGGTTGTTGGTAAAGTGGGATTATCTATTGCATATGTTTTTTGGTTGTAGTTAATTTCCTTGGGTTGGAGTATTTCTTTCAAAACATTATTAGGAGTAAATTAGTGGATATGCATTGTTTAAATCTGGTTTTATCATGGAATACCTTGTTTTCTGCATCTATATTGATTGAAAATTCTGCTGGGTACAGTAATCTGGGTTGGCATCCGTGGTATCTTATTGTTGGTAGAATATCTATCCAGGGCCTTCTGGCTTTCAGTGTTTCCTTGGAAAAGTCAGGTAGAATTCTAATAGGTTTGCCTTTATATGTTAATTGTTGTTTTTCCTTATTTGCTATTTATATTGTTTCTGTGTGTTTGGAGTTTTAATTTTTATGTGGCAATGGTACTTTGTTTTCACTCTATTTGGTGTGCTCTAGGTTTCTTGTACTTTCATTGGAATGTCTTTCTTTAGGTTGGGAAAGTTTTCTTCTATGATTTTGTTGAAGCTCTTTTCTGCATTTTGAGTTGGGTTTTTTCACCTTCTTCAATACGTATTATTTTTAGGTTTGGCCTTTTCATGGTATCCCATATTTCCTGGATATTTTGTGTTAGGAATGGGTGCCTTAACATTTTCTTTGATCGATGATTCTATTTCTCCTAGTGTATCTTCAATGCCTGAGATTCTCTCTTCCATGTGTTGTATTCTGTAGTTATACTTGCATCTATAGTTCCTGATCATATACACAGCTTTTCTATTTTTACCCCAGTGTTTGTTTTGCTTCTCATCTGTATTTAATTTTTCATGTTTGAACGTTTTCCTTCATATGTTTGAATATTTTTTCTTGGCTTTCTTTAAGAGAATTGTTGGTTTCTTGTATTTTTTGTTTTGTTTATTTCTTCAATTTTTTAAGGAATTTTCCATATTATCTTTGAGGGCTTCTATCATTTTCATGAAGTTGTTTTTACGGCCATTCTCCTCTGTTTCATCTGTATTTGGATATTCAGGTCTTGTTAGTGTGGAGTCCCTAGAATCTGGTGCTGTCACATTGCTTTTTCTGTTGTTGAATGTGTTTTTATATTGTCTTCTTCCCATCCCTTCTTCTATTGGGTGTAGAAGGGATCTATTACTCTCCAGGTCATTAAGGGACCGAAGTTTCCTTCCAGTGCATGCAAAAATGTCCAATATTCTGATGTTATGTGAGCAAATAGGGAGCACAGTAGGAAGGGGTGAGCAAGGAGAATGAGAAGGGTAGAAGAGGTGGGGTGAGGAGGACATGAGCGAGCAGAAAGTTGAATAGGGGTAAGAATAGAAGAAAATAAGAAAGCAGATACCATAATAGAGGGAGACAAGTAATCTTTGCTTTCTTTGTCAGTTTCATTCATGAGTACTTTCAAACATCATTTTTCATTGTACTGGCTCCTGATGAGAAGGTTTTGCTTTTAATGGCTTCCCTCATTTCCTGAAGTAAGAAACTAAAGCTGATTATGGTCCAACAGAAGAGAATTTCTGGATACTGATCTCTGCGTAGCCCTATCTCTCTGCTGCCCAGTCTTCTGACATATCTACTGTGGTAGCATGAAAGTTAACCTGGATCCAAAGTGAAGAAGTAGGACTTACTCTTCTTAACCTGGGTCCACAATTGCAGATATCTGTAACAGGGAAAATAAAATCCTTTCTTTTCCTTCATTTCATGCAATTTTTTGCTTGTTTTTCCTTCTATTTCTTCAGGTAATTTCTTGTTTCCTCCTTAATTGTCTCTATCATCTCCATAAGATAATTTTTCAGGTCAATTTTTCTTTATTCTCTGTGTTGGTGTGGAATCCCTAGATTCTGATGGTGTCATATTGGTCTCTATGTTGTTGAGAGTGTTCTTATTCTGTAGTCATCCCATCCCTTCTTCCAGTGGGTGCAGGTGAGGTCTCTCCCTCTCACAGGCAGCAGGCACAGAGCAGTGGGGGAACTCAAGTGCCAGGCGAAGTCAGAGGGCATTGGGCGTGCAAGGGTGAGGTGCGTCCGCACTCAACATGGGCCTTTTGATATGGGCGAGTACACTCCTGACCAGAGGGAATCTCAAGAGGAATCGAGCAGAAGGTAATGGGGGAGATTGGGGGCAGAGCAGCTCCCAGACTTACCTCAAGCTGCAGGTGAACGGCATAGAGCATAGGGGGTACAAGGGTGAGGTGTGCCCGGATTTAGGGTGTGCCTTCCTGAGCTGGGAGTTTTCAATTAAGAAGCGATAATAATATACTTTCCTTTTACATTAAAAAATAGCTTATTTCCTGAGTTTTTAACTAGAAGTGTTAGAAATAAATGATCTCACTGGCACTGCTCACTACTGATCCCAGCCCTGTGGGATCGACCTCACTCAGAGACTTTCAAGTCCCCAGTACCAGTCCTGCCACCCTGCACTGGATGAGGAGAGACATCAGGGTATAGACATGCTTGCACCCAATGGAAGGAAACCTGGGTCCAGTATCAACCAGTAGAGGAATAGACGCCTTCTACACCCAATCGAGGAAGTGATGGGAATAAGAGAATATAAAAAAAAACATTCACCACAGAAAAAACAATATGACAGCACCAGAGTCTAGGGACTCTTCACTAGCAAATCCTGAACATCACAAAGCAGATGAAGCAGAAGAGAATGACTGTGAAAACAACTTCATGAAAATGATAGAAGACCTCAGAGAGAATGTGGGAATATCCCTTAAAGAAATGGAAGAAAAAAGTAAAACCAACCCCACATCTGACAGAGGGCGATCTCTATTATATACAATGAACTCAAGAAGCTAGTCTTCAAAACACCAAACAATCCAATTAAAAAGTGGGATACAGAACTAATCAGACAATTCTCAATAGAGGAATCTAAAATGGCTGAAAGACACATACGAAAGTGTTCAACATCCTTAGCCATCAGGGATATGCAAATCAAAACACCTCTGAGATACCTTCTTACTCCTGTCAGAATGGCTAAAATCAAAAACACCAATGACAGTTTATGCTGGATAGGATGTGGAGAAAGGGGAACACTTCTCCACTGCTGGTGGGAGTGCCAACTTGTATAGCCTCTTTGGAAATCAGTATGGTGACTCTGTAAGAAAATGGGAATCAGTCTACCACAAGATCCCACAATTCCGATCCTAGGCATATACCCAAAAGAAGATTCATACAACATTCACACAACACATTCATACAACAAAGACATTTGTTCAATGGTGTTCATAGCAGCACTTTTAGTAATAGACAGAAACTGGAAGCAGCCTAGATCCCCCTCTACCAAAGAATGGATAGAGAAAATGTGGTACATTTACCCAAAGGAGTACTACTCAGCACAAAGAAACAATGCAATCTTGAAATTTGCAGGTAAATGGATGGAACTCGAAGAAACCATTCTGAGCGAGGTAACCCAATCACAAAAAGACAAACATGATATGTACTCACTTGTATGTGTATTTTAGACATAGAGGAAATGGTTACCAGCCTATAATCCACACTGCCAGAGAAACTAGTAAACAAGGAGGAACCTAAAAGAGACAAACTTTGTCCCCTGGAGAAGGGGAAAGGGTCATGATAACCTGAGCCAATTGAGAGCATATGAAGAGGGGGGAGAGAACTAGAGAATGAGAAGGGAAGAAGAGGAAGGATGCAGAGATCATGAGGGAGCAGAAAGTTTGAGTCAGGTGTAGATTAGAAAAAAAATATGAGATAGGTAGGGTATTAGTTGGATGTTTGGTAGGGGAGGAAGGGAGTTAGAAGGGAACTGGGATTGTCATGTAATTCAAACTTGTTTGTAATTCAATCATTTTGTAATTCAAATAAAAAAGAAGAAAAGAAATAGGGCCTCAAAGAGGCTCAGCAAGCAGGAGTTATTGTGCCAAAGGCAGAGGAGACAGAGGGGATCCAACAGTGGGTGAAGAAACATCTGTCCAGGCTTCCCCAATACCAGCAGCACTTTTGACAGTTTTTCCTTATTTGTCTGTGAAGGGGATTTCGACTCATTGAAGAAGGATTCAACTGGTTGCTAATGCGATAATGAAGTCATCCCTACCATGGAAACCCTTTCAGTGACATAATATAAATATTTGTTTTTAAGAATAAAAATTTAAAAAATGAAAAATAACTCATTAATTGCTAACTTGTGTCTGTAACTAATCTGTTTAGATTAATGAATATTCAAATTGAGAAGAATAGTCAGGAGAAACCAGTAATTCTTGACCACCTTGTTTTTCTAGGGAAGCACAGCCTCACTGTTGGGGAGGATGAGAAGCCTTCATGTATGAGGAATAGATATCTATGTTCATGAGAAATGGAAGCTCCTCCTGATGTAAAGCAATCCTGCTGTTGTTAACCTATGAGGCTGAGAGACTCCATCAAGACGGGCTGTCTCACAGACCACAGCTACTTTCTCCCTGGCCTGACTGCCTGTGGACCAGCGGTCCTATTGCTGAAGTGCTGCAGGACTTATAGTCCATAGAGATCCTGCTACAAGGTCCAGGCTGACCAATGGCTCTTCAGGGTCAGGAAAATAATGGTGTATGCACTGGGTATTATATTGTCATTTATGCCTCTAAGGGTGATCTGAGTGACCTACTGAACTGCCAAGCTGAAGTTGACTCCCCGGATAGGATAGGGCCTCTTGAGCTTTGGCTGTCTCCAGTGCTTCACCAACACAAGAAGCTAGTTGTTATTAACTTATGGATCTTATGGCTGTGATCTTAAATTTTAGCTCTCTTGATTTAAGCATAAATACTAATAATATAATAGAAGCATAAATATCTTATAACCATATAAATTTGAACAATTAAAAATATTTTAATGTCTTTTTGTAAGAACATCAAAAATAAAGCACCCTTGATGTGTTTAAAATCATTATCATTGGTGACTATTAAATTTATGTTGTCAATTCCCAGTGTAACTAGTTTTAACTTTTTGACAGATTTAAGCATGAAGCAGTTTTAACATTATTTTTATTAAAAAGCCATTTGAATTCCTGATAACCCAAATTTAATGACTAGGGCTGGGGGATAAATTCTGAGCTATGTCCATAAATAACTGTCTACTGTTGGAATTAGACAATAAAAATATTTGAACCATTTTTGGGATTTTTTTTGGCTTTTGGCTTATAATAAAATTTAAGTTTATACCAGAAATCATAGATAGAACCTTTTAACAAATATATAGAATTAATTTTTAAAACTTTTAAACATAATTAACCTGGTGTGGTCAAAATTTTTAACCTGTATTATTATTATAAATAGATATGAGAGCCCATAGTAAACAGTTTACAGTCTTCTCTGACACTTTTACGACTTTCTGTTGACAAATCTGTGCCTTTATAGCTGAGACATGGTACCCCAGGGTCCCTAGCTTCTCCAAAAGGGCCCAGTACCTTGTTTACAGTCCTGTTCAGTAGGGGCTGCCAGCAGGAGGTCATCTACATATTGTAGAAGGATCAGGGCAGGGTGCTGCATCCGAATTTTAGTTAGAATGAATGGGCCCACCCAAGGTGGAGGATTGTGGGCCAGGTCTTCCAAGGTTATGATGTAGGGAACCTGGTCAGGGGGGTCATTTGGGTCCAGAATTGAACACCCTTTCTTTTACCTGTAAAATAATTTTAAGATTAAAAGAACCGTCCCGAGGCCAGCCAACATTAAATGTTGGCCACTCAGAACTGGAGAAAGTTTGCCATTTTTTCTTCTTGATGTCCAGGGACTTGTTATTGGCTCAGTCCCAAACATCTCCCCAATGATCTAGAGTCAAACTTAAGGGGATTGTTAGTTGTTGTCCCATGGTGATTAGATGGTGAAAAAAAAAATCCTAAGTTTGTTAATCCAGACACAGAAGGACAAGCACAGTATGTATTCACTCATGAGTGGGTATTAGATGTAAAGGAAAGGATAACCAGACTACAGTCCACAACCCCAGAGAAGCTAGGTAAAAAGGTGGACCCTAGAGGGACACACATGGAGGGCCCCAGGAAGGGAAAATAGTTAAGACCTCCTGCGTAAACATGGAGGGGTTAGAAGGGCGGTGATGTTGGATGGTAATATCAGGGATCAAGAAGACCAAGTAGTGGGGGAACACAGGAGGAAAGCACTGAAAGAGATATCTTGATAGAGGGAGGCATTATGGGGTTAGAGAGAAACAGGGTGCTAGGGAAATTTCTAGGAATCCAGAAGGGTGACTCCCAGCTAAGACTCCTAGAAATAGTGAAGAGGTTTTCTGAACAGGCCTTTCTCTTAAACCACATTATTGGATTAAGCTCTCTTTATTTCAGAGGACAGCAGGGTGAAACACAGGCCAGAGCTAGATTAATAACCCAGCCAGCGCAGCCAGAACAAAAGGGGCCCGCGTCCCCATGTGCAGCCCCTTAAGAAGCTCCCTTATGTCACCATGGCTTTCCTTCACCACTCCCCTCTGGGCGAGTCCCCAGGTCCACCTGGTACCTGCCCCAGGACTATTGGGCGGGGCTAGGGTGACTCCCTACAATTCCCCTTTTAGTCTAAAAGAGGATTAAAACTTCATAGTGTAAACTATCCAAAACTAACAATCATAAGGGTGAAATACAAGAAGATACAATAATCTGCTATGGTACATCCTATGTCTATTCTAGCTAAGTCTTAAAGTCATGTGGAAAAAGTGTCTAACTTGAACACCTTCTTCCAATCCCAACTCTAAACAATAAGAAGGTCATTCTTAACTAGGCTTACACTACCCTAATACACAATAATGGGGAACGGGGGCGTAGCATCTTCTAGGTTACTTCCTGCTGAAATGGGACGATGATGGTCATGTGGGGGCCCTGTGGAAAAAAAAATGCCAGTACAGGGAAAGTCTCTAATGAGTTATGTCTAGTCCATGTTAGATGAGATTTGTTTGATTGAAGATCTACGTTGAAATCCTCAACTTGATTGAAGTCGTTACTCGAGGTTCTGGTTGGAGTGTCAGTCGAAACGGAGTGAGTTGAATCCAGTGTAGTTGGGGAGGTGTAGTCCAATTCCTTTTCCAGAGCATGCAGGGATTGCTGTCAGGCTGGGTCTTGATGGCTGTATGGGACTCAAACATAAGTGTCATCAGAGAAATGTTCGCTTGTTTATGTATGTGTACCGGAAAAGGTACCTTGACGAACCTTGACTAACAACGATTATGAGAGGGTGTAAAAGAAAAGCCAAGAAAAGACAAAGATAGTCCTCTTATTCTTCATTTATTCTGTATTATAGCAATTGGCTTCTTGATATAACACAGAAACTTTTAAATGTTGTTAAATAACATGCTTGGATTTTAGAGTAGGGAAGCCAAATCCAACTCTAAATCCAGTCTCGATTTAGTTGAATAGGGACTAGGAAATGAATAGACATAGAGTTATTAGAGAGACAGCTGTAAATTTTACCGTATGGCACGTTCCTTTTGTTCGATGGTTATAGCTACATTCTTTCCTTAAGTATCCATACATGTAGTGTCCTTTGACTTCTAGAGGGGGGTTCCTCAGAAAATACCTGTCAGTCATCCTTGTCGAGGGGGTTGTCTCCCTCAACTCGAATTTTGATCAATTTTGATGGTATCCAAAGATTTTCTTCTCCTGTGGAGACAAATGCAAAACCTCTACCCCAACGTAATACATGTCCAGGTTTCCATACCGAGGTCAGCACATCTTTGTAATACACTGGTTGGTTCAGTTCAGCAGTTTTTTCCATAGTCCAGTGTCTTTCCGCAGCTGTCTGCCCACTGTCATTGGCATTAAGAAAGTTTAGCGTTAATAAAGCATTATGCAATCTATGTTTGGGGGGTTTTGACTTACCAGCTTGCCTATGGAGCATCTCCTTAAGTGTCCTGTTAGACCTTTCGACGACTGCTTGTCCTGTAGGGTTGTGTGGTATACCTGTGACATGCTTAATGTTATAATATTTGAAAAACTGTTCCATTTTTGTGGAGACATATGCTGGAGCATTGTCAGTTTTTATCTGTGCCGGTATGCCGATAAGTGCCATCACCTCCAGTAGGTGTGTAATAATGGAATCAGCTTTTTCAGAGTTGAGAGCAGTAGCCCATTGGAAACCTGAGAATGTGTCAATGGTATGATGCACATATTTCAAATTTCCAAATTCTGTAAAGTGAAAAACATCCATTTGCCAGATCTCATTCCTCCGAAGGCCTTTAGGATTACATCCTGCTGGCAGTGGAGTTTGGTTATAAAAGGAACAAGTAGGACAGTTTCTCACTATCTCCTTGGCTTGTTGCCAAGTGATGGAGAAGCCCTTCTTTAAACCCTTGCTATTTACATGATGCTTTTTATGAAATTCCGAGGCTTCTAGCACAGTGCCAATCAATAAACGATCGATCTCATCATTGCCTTGTGCCAGTGGGCCTGGCAGACCCGTATGGGATCTGATATGCGTAATGTACAGTGGGTTACTTCTGTTTCTGATTGTTTCCTGTAACTGCAAGAACAACGAGGTTAGTTCAGTATTATCAGGGACAAATTCTCCAGTCTCTATGTGGAAGACGACTCTTTCTGCATATTGGGAATCAGTAACTATATTAAGAGGTTCTGTAAAATCCATAAGCACCATAAGAATTGCATATAATTCTGCTTTCTGTACAGATGTATATGGACTTTGAACTACTTTACTTACCTCACCTGCTTTATAACCAGCCTTACCTGTTTTGTTAGCATCAGTGTAGAAGGTAAGAACTCCAGAAATGGGAGTTTGTCTTACAATGCGTGGAAGAATCCAAACTGTCTTTTTTATGAATTTAATTCTGTCGGTTTTGGGATAGTTGTTACTAATTGTTCCCAAAAAGTCGGTGAGAGCTATTTGCCAGTATTCATTATCCTTCCATAAGGAGGAAATCTCATCATTAGTTAAGGGTACTATAACCTCTGCTGGGTCTTTCCCAGTCAACTGACGAAGTCTTAATTTGCCCTTTAAAATCAAATCAGAAATCTTTTCTATATACGTCTTTAACTTTTTGTTCTGCTTATGTGGCAAGAATATCCATTCCAATATAGTGTCTTCCCTCTGCATCAGAATCCCAGAAGGGTATTCTCTGGATGGCAAGATGACCAGAATGCAGTCTAGATCAAGGTTTATCCGATCTACATGCGCTTCCAATATTCTGTTTTCTACCCATTGTAGCTCTTTTTCTGCTTCAGCCGATAATATTCGTGGACTGTTTAAGTCCTTTTAGTGCCATTTTTAAATGCTTTAAGTCATGTCCTTCCACACCAATAATCGTCTGTAATTGAGATATTTCTCCCAGTAGCTTCTGAAGACTGTTAAGAGTTTGATAACGGTCCCTTCTAATTTGTACCTTTTGAGGTCTGATTCTTTGTAAGTCTATCTTATATCCTAAATAGTTAATAGAATCTCCTCTTTGTATCTTTTCTGGGGCAATTTGTAAACCCCATCTAGGCAGAACCTCCTTCACCATATTAAACATACGTTCTAAAGTTTCCTCACTAGAATCTGCTAAAAGAATATCATCCATATAATGATAAACAAGAGATTGTGGAAATTGTTTACGAATTATTTCCAAAGGTTGTTGTACAAATTGTTGACACAAGGTAGGGCTATTTAGCATCCCCTGAGGTAAAACCTTCCATTGGTATCTCCGAACTGGTTGTGAATTATTAAGAGTTGGCACCGTAAATGCAAACTTTTCTCTACCACTTTCTTGTAATGGTATAGAGAAAAAGCAGTCTTTAAGGTCAATTACTATGATTGGCCATCCTTTAGGTATTAAGGAAGGCAATGGCATTCCAGGCTGCAGAGCGCCCATAGGCTGAATTACCTTATTTATGGCTCTCAGGTCTGTCAGCATTCTCCAGTTACCTGACTTCTTCTTGATGACAAATACAGGAGAATTCCAAGGGCTGGTAGATTGCTCTATGTAACCAGCCTCTAGCTGTTCCTGTACTAACTTTTCTAGAGCCTCAAGCTTTTCAGAGGTCAAAGGCCATTGCCCTATCCAGACCGGTTCGTCTGTAAGCCATTTTAATGGCAGGGCCTTTGGTTCCTCTGAAGGCCTGTCATTTGTATTTAATGTCTGTACAGCCCGGATAGTTGGTAACCATTTTCCATGGCATCTTACCCGATCTTTTCTACTATCCCGCGGTTGTCTAGAATTCGTATCTGACACTGGAGGGATGTTAATTTGAGTATTCCACTGCTGTAATAAATCACGACCCCATAAATTTATAGCAATATCTGCTACGTAAGGTTTCAATATTCCTTTTTGTCCTTCCGGTCCAATACAAACCATCGAGTTAACACTCCGTCGAACTCTAGATAGAGTTCCAATTCCTAAAAATTGTACATTGGCCTCTTTAAGTGGCCAATTCTTAGGCCAACATTTCTGAGTGATAATAGTCACATCAGCTCCAGTGTCCACCAAACCAGACATAACTTTATTGTGAATTTTAATTTTTAACTGAGGCCTTTTATCATTAATAGAAGCTTGCCAAAATACGCGGTTGTCATTTTCACCAGTCACATGTGATTCTTCATCACTATTTAAGCTACCCTCTAGAGCAGTATCATTTTCCACCATAGGCAAGGAATTATCTATTCGTCCTGTGAGAGATTGTCTTCCACTGTTACTGGGAATGATCGAACTGTTCTCAGGGCAGGGGCCTGCTCGAGGCCCTTTTCCGAGTTTCCCGGTGCCAATAATTTTCCCTGAACATCCCTAGTTGATCTGCATTCATTAGTCCAGTGTTTGCCCTTACCACATCTCCTACAGAATCCAGAGGGCAACGACCTGTCTCGTGAATTTCTCTGTCTACAATTTTTCCTTATATGTCCCATTTTACCATAGCTGAAACATCTATTCTCCTGACGCCTCCATGGACTTCTGGAGCGTGCTCTTCCCATGTGAGGCTCTGAGTCAAGTTGGCGATGAACACTGGCCTCACGGTACCTGTGTGAGCCCCTGTAAGGTGCTCTTCCTTCCCAAGTCCTTCTGTTACTATCTCTTCTAATCTCCTTTTGTTTGTTGAAACCTCTTGGGACAGCTTCTTCTGCCCAGATTCCAGTATCTTGTATGTTACAGTCAATATGGGCAGTATGCAAAACCCATTCTTCTAGTGGAGCTGATCTCATCTTCAGAGGCAAAAGTATTCTTTTGCACATTGGGTTTGCACTGTGATAAGCTAAACTATATACAATTGGATGTCTTATTGTTGGATCTGTTACCTGCTTGTCTACTGCTCTGGTCAATCTGTCTAAGAAGTCTTTAAATGGTTCTGTTTGTCCCTGTTCTATTTTTGTAAAGGCTTCTAGCTGTTCTCCTGATTCACGAACCTTGTCCCATGCATTTAGTGCTGCTGTTCTGCATAGGGACAGTGTATGGTCGTCATATTCAGCCTGAATCTGTGGGTCAGAATAAATACCTTCTCCTAGGATTTTTTGGAGGGGTGCATCAACTCCGTCCCTGGCGGCTTGCCATTCTAGGATCCCCCCCTTCTTCCCTGAACAATGCTCTCCATTCTATTAAGCAGGAATTATCGAGGACAGCTGATGCCAATCCCACCCAATCTGCGGGCCTCACCCTGTTAAAAGTGGTCCAAGAATGCAACAGCTGTTTTACATATGGGCTATGAAGACCATACGAGACAACCGATTCCTTAATATGCCTAAGATCCTTTAATTGGGTTGGTTGCCACGCATATGCTGTCTGCCCCTGGGAGTGTTTTTTAGATGGTTGCCTGTCCACCACCATGGCCGGGTATACTAAAGGTGTGTGTGTAACCGCTTTAGGGTGATTGAAATACCTTCTCGAATTGTGCATCTCGGATCGGAGTGAGTTAGTGTCTTCTTGTTCAAGATACGTCAGCCGGGTCAGAATTTCCTCACAAGAGGCTTTAATCTCATCCACCATGAAGGATTCAAGGCGTGATGCGGAATCCTCGATTTGCTTCAACAATTCTCCTGTAAGATTTTCTAGACGAGTAATACGTTCATCCCAGGCTAGCATTTGGGTGGCCTGGAAATAGCCATCCTGAGATTGAAATTTATAGTCAAGGTTGCGATTAATCTCTGCCATGAACTCGGTAGACATTTCCAGTTTGGCAACCCTGGTCTGTAACTCCTCCTGTAAGCTTCGAAGCTCAGTTCTAAGTTCATTATAGTCCTTCTCACATTTCCCAGCTATTGACTTAGTGGCATTATCTGATTGTTGAAGCCTATTCTGGGTTTCTTGTACCTTAGTAACAAAGGAATAAGAGAGAGAGCCTAGCTGAGTTTCTAAGTGGTTGCATACCATCTCCAACGATTCACAGTTTGCTGCCTGCCTAGCCATTAAGGCATCATGGTCTGTAGCCTGTTTTGTTTGTAGCATACCTAAACTAGATTTCAGTTCCTCATGGTCTGTAACCTGTTTAGTTTGTAGCATCATGAAACTAGATTTCAGTTCCTCATGGTCTGTACCCTGTTTACTTTGAATTATTCCCAAACTAGATGTCAGTTCCTCATGGTCTTTAGTCTGTTTACCTTGCATTATTCCCAAACTAGATGTCAGTTCCTCATGGTCTTTAGTCTGTTTAGCTTGCAGCATTCCTAAACTAGATGTCAGTCCCTCATGGTCTTTAACCTGTTTAATTTGTAAGGTCTGAATAAATTCCTGAGTCTCATCACGATCCTTTGCCCGATCGGCTTGTAAAGACTTGATGGAGCATCTGTCTATTTTTATGTTGTTATAAATATGCTGCATTTCAGCTTGAGTAGTAGATAGATCTGTCTGTATCTTATAGAACATTGAACGGAGCCCATCGTCCAGTTTTTGTTCTAACAGCTCAAGAATCGATGAATAGGTAAGTTTTGATTCATTTAGAGCTTGGCTACGTAAGGCTTGTATGTCCTGCAAGTGGGTAGAGAGATCAACCTTCCTTCTGTTCTTGAGGATCAACGACACGTGAATCAAGAAAGTCACAGCTAACAAAACATGTAAGCCCATATTTTGTAAGTCAGCCTGCTCCTCCAGCAGTGAATGCATGTAAGCATAAGAGATGTTATACATGTCTAACTGCAAAGGAAATGTAGCCATATTTATTGGTAATTTCATTTCCGGTTGTAGTAACCACATGCCGGCCAGCAGGTGGCGCAGCGCGTCTATCTAGAGTAGGATCTGACTCACAGAATTCTGCTTTAGCCGCTAAGGAACTTTTTAGAACTTACCTGTGGGTATTTGCGTCAGGCAGGTGGCTGTGCCCACGGCTAGGGTTGAAAGACTTACCCTGCCAGGGTCTGGCCGCAGACGGAGGCAGCAGGTGTAGGCAGGCAAGCGGGAACAGAGGGGTGCTTTCCCTGTAAATGAAAGCTGAAAACCCTCCCTGTGCCCGCAGGGGCTGCGCGTTCTAGCCCTAAGCGCACACAGGTAGCTATCTAAAGTGAGTGCCCGGGAGAATTCTCCCAGGTAGCCGGAGGGCCAGACAAAGCCAGGCCGGGTCTCCTGCAGGCGGGCAGCTCTCATGCGGCGGGTCAGAAGTCCCAGTGGCGCGATTAGGCAAGAGCCTTATTGTTCGCTGCTGAGCCGCGGCGTGCACCGGCGCTCCGCGAGAAGCGGAGGAATCCGGCAGGTAGATGGGGCGCTGGAAATACCGCCACGGGAGTCAGAAGTCCGGGCGGCGGCGGTTATGCGCGGGCGCTGCTATTCCCGGCTGAGCCTCGGCCTGCAACGGCGCCCTCGGGAAGAGGAGGAATCCGAGGACCCCGCGAAGGGAGTCAGGAGTCAGTGTTCCCCTCACTCCACATCCTATCCAGCATAAACTTTCATCAGGGTTTTTTTTTTGTATCTAAGCCATTCTGATAGGTGTAAGATGATATCTCAGTCATTTTGATTTGCATTTCCCTGATGACTAAGGATGATGTGCTTTTCATTAAATAGCCATTTGAGTTTCTTCTGTTGAGAATTCTCCATTTACATATGTACTCCATTTTTAATTGGATTATTGGGTATTTTGTTGTTGAGCTGCTTGAATTCTTTATATGTTTTGGAGATCCATCTGCTGTCAGATGTGGTTTTGGTGAAGATCTTTTCCCAATCTGTAGCCTGCCCTTTTGTCTTATTGACCATATGCTTTGCTAAGGCAGTCTCTTGACTTACAATCGATATAGAAGTCCATAGTCTATTGGGGGCAGAGACACCCTTTGTTAGCTACTCCCTGGGTATATAATAAAGCAAGCCAGTAAGCAGCACTCTTCAGTGCCTGTTCCTTGACTGATTGAGTTCCTGCCCTAACATCATCTTGGGGTGCATTATATGCTGAAAGTTGAAACAATGCCTTTTTTTTCAAAGTAGCTTTTGGTAATGGTGTTTCATAACGGCAATGGAGAACAAATTAAGACAGAAGACTCAAGAAATTTAATCACAGACTAAGAAAGGTTCATGACTTTTTCACATCAGGAGATTTGCACTTTGGTGTTTTACAAATTATATGGAAAGGTAATAACTGTCATTCATATATATGGAACACCCTAACATTTTGAACATTTGTCACAGAAACACATGAAATGGGATGGCTTCTTGAAGATTCTGGGTTTCTATGGGAAGCCAATGAAAAAAGAAGAAATACGAGAGAAAGACAGGGAGATGACAATGTAGCTCAGGTGTAGAGAAATATTCTAGTAGGTGGAAGGTACTGACTTATGTCTCCAACAAGCCTTACACAGGCTCGCATGCCAACACATACACATACATTCATCCACTCCAAAGAAGAAGAGAAAACAACACTTCCTTTGAACATGTAAAGAGTATCAGAAGCTTATTGAAGCTTTTGATTGATTACTATTCAGATTATTACTATCACTAGGACCATGCTCCCAGAATCCCCTACCTGCAGATGTGTGGACTGCACTGTGTATAGATATCATGTTTTATTTCCTTAATGCAAAGGAGCAACTTTTACCTCACATGGAAATTGTGTAAAAATATGGAAGGTTGCACTCACACAGTTCCTTCTTTTAGTATCATCTTTATTAGTGTGTGCCTGTGTTATAAGTGATATTTCTGTAGTGGTGCACTGAACAGCCTTCAAAGTGACCATACATTCCTGTTTCTTTCTTGAAAGATTCACAGTGTTGCAGGTATGCCGGTAACAGTTTAGAAAACAATACATGCTATGCATCTGTAGCTCTGTAAAGCACTTTCTCTAAGAAGGCCTAGTTAAGTCTCCACCATAATGTAATTTAAAATAGAAAAAAAGACTCTGATCTTCTTGTTCTGTTACTTGAAGCTTGCCCTCATCTGTTTCTAAGACGACTATCTCATGAAAATGATTTGTTGGGTTCTTGGGGAGGAGATTCTAGAGAAGACAGATGAAACATATTTGCAATTTCACATGGCAATGCCATTTGACCTTGTAGCATCTCTCAAAATAGGCAGATGACACCAAAGATAAGTGAAAGGTATTTCAGGCAGTTGCGGATAAACAGAGGGGAAACCAAGTGTCACAGGATAGATTTGCAGCTGTCCAATTTGGTGAAGAAGTCAGTGTAACTGAAACACACTCCAGACAGCCTTACAAGACTTTACAGATACAATATTGATGTCCCATGGATCTGTGTACTCATTACATATCTGTCAATTACAAGACATGGTTTCCTCTGAGAAGCTGATTCTGGACTCCTAGAATGGTTGTTTTCAAGGGGAAAGGTGGGTTTTCCGTATGACAAGTACCACCAGACAACACTCCAGCTTCCAGCTTTCACCAAGGTGCACTAGAAGCAATATCAAATTCTCATATTTTTGTATGGGAGCCTAGCTTTTAATGGATGAACCATCTCTCTAGACTATCAACTGCAAATTCTTGCAGCCTTTGGTTGCCCACTTTGTGTGTTCATGTAGAACTCTGTAATTGCAGTCCTTAATACAAGACTAATTTCCGTACCATCTAATTTCTTTTCAAGATGATGACATCCATTGCTTCTTACACTGTATTACAACATCCTCTCTAGACACAAAGCAAAAGTCACAGACTTGCTAACAACTTTCATGAATATGTTCTGACCAAAGTAAAGTTGATCACCAAACAGCCAGAATAATATGTAATAGTTTTCTAATGCTGCTGTAATGAATGGAGAGCAGGCTAGAGGCACAGGAAATCATTAGTTTAGATGACTTAATGTCAGGTTTCAAAAATGCTCACATGGAGCCACCAGTAGTCTACTGGAGACTTTCCCTGTTTGCGCCACTAGAGGGGTTGGGCCACTAGAGGGCAACACGTCCCTTGCCTTGATCTTTTTAGGCCACAATTGTCAAAGTATCATGGCTGTTGATCCTTTTTCTGACTCTTTAGTTTTTTCTCCAAAGTCATTAGGACCCCTGTGACACCATAATCCCACACACAGAACACACAAGATGATCTTTCTCAAGACCTTGACACTGTAGAATCAGATATGGGAAGACCAGGACTTCAAGCCCAGCCTTGCCTTAAAAGTGAGTTTGAGGTCAACAGGTAACTATTTTGACAATTTTACTCAAATGTTGAAACATATGGAACATTTTTACACTTATATCCAAAAGTGTTCTGCTAGGGTTCTCTAGAGCAACAGAACATATGAAATGAACCTCTCTGAGTAAAGAAGGAGACTAACCTAGAATGACATAGGGCTGCATTCTTGTTAATCCCACAATTTCAGCTGTGAAGGAGAAGTATAAGAATCCAGTACTTACTCAGTCCAGGATGTTGGATATATCTGGTGTTCTTCAGTATATGCTGAAATTCAAATAAGCATTCTCTAATGGCAGTGAAGTGATGGACTTGCTGAAAGATTAGCGCAAGCAGTCAGAGTGTTGCAACTTCCTTCTTGCATGTCTTTTATATGCTTCCAGAAGAAGGTGTATCCCAATTTAGGGTGTGTCTCCTAGCCTAAGATCTGGAATAAAGGTGTGTGTCTTCAGGCCTGGAGATCCCGTTCTTATGTTTGGGTTTTCTACCTTCAAATTCAGTATTTCAGATGGATCTCCTACTCCAACTCATGCAAAACATTCCTCAGAATTGTGCCATCCATTTTAGGATATTTTAGTTAATTCCAGGGTGGTCTATTTGGGAAGCAAGAATAACCATCACAAGTGCATTTTGCTTTCTGGAATTAATCTTCTATGAATAAAGAAATGATTTCACTTCCTACACAGTTGTTATTTACTCTTCTCATGTTGTTCAATATTCCTACCGCCCCACTCTGGTGCCATATACCTTTAATCCCAGAATCTATGAGTCACAGGTAGACATTTCTCTGTTAGTTCAAGGCCAGCTTGGTATACAGAGAATTTCTAGGACCACCAGAGCTGTTACACAGAAATACCTCTTTGTGAAAAAAAAATCTTCCCATGAACATGATCTAGGAAGAAGACTGTTTTTCTATCAGGGTCACAATATGGAGCTAAGGTCAGCCTGGCTTACCTGAGACCTACCAAAAAACAAACAAACAGACAAGTAAATTCATGAAAGAATGAATATTAAACATGTATGGAGAAAAGAACTATCATGATATACGGACATCAACAAAGTCAGCTTAGACATGTAGCAGTAAGGTCATTTCCAGACACTAGATCTCATTGGGACATGGCCCATCATATCACTAGATTACTTAAAGTAAATTACCTAATTCTCACTTCCTCTTTTCCCCAAAAACAGGAATTATTTACCACTTCAAAGGGAAAGATTAATGCTAGGGCAGGAAAGATCGCTCTGTGTTATGAGCACTGGCTGCTTTTATAGAGGACCTGTGTAGAATTCCTAGCACCCACATGTGGGCTCACAACCATCAGTACGTCTACTTCTAGAGAATCCCAGGCCATCTTAGCCCCACAAGCCCCACATCTGCATGTCCAACTGATATCTGAGCACACAGAACATATATATGTGTGTTTGTGTGTGTGTGTGTGTGTGTGTGTGTGTGTGTGTGTGTGTGTGTGTATGAAAAGAAAATAGTAAAAAGTTAAATTAAAATGGACAATTAACATTTAGAACTTCCTTCCTGCAGGAAGAGGAGCTGACCAAGAGTCGCGATTCTATTGGCCCCCTGAATGTTGGTGTCAATCGAGGGCCTAGAAGTCTATGGGGCCTCTGGCAGTGGAACCAGTATTTTCCCCTAGTACACAAATGGACATTGGGAGCCCATTCGCTACGAAGGAACACTCTCTCAGCCTAGATACAATGGAATAGCCTAGGTCCTGCCCCTAAAGATGTAACAGATATTGATGATCCGCTATGGGAGGACTCACCCTCCATGAGGAATGGATGGGGGTTAGTTGGGGAGCAAATAAGGAAAAACATCAAGTAACATATAAAGGCAAACCTATTAGAATTCTACCTGACTTTTCCATGGAAACACTGAAAGTCAGTAGGCTCTGGATAGATATTCTACCAACACTAAGAGACCCCGGATGCCAACCCAGATAACTGTACCCAGCAGAATTTTCAATCAATACAATGCAGAAAAACAAGATATTCCATGATATAACCAGATTTAAACAATACATACCCACTAATGTAGTCCAAAAGAATGTTTTGGAAGGAAAACTCCAACACAAGGAAGTTAACTACAACCAGAAAAACATATGCAAGAGATAATCCCAGCTTACCAATAGCCAAAAGATAAATGGGGTAGAAATCCACACACAATTCCAAACCAACAACAAATCCAAAGCAAAATAGAATGAACAATCAATGTTCATTAATATCGCTCAATATTAATGGTATTTATTCACCTTTAAAAAGCACAGACTAACAGAAACGCTCTTGAGAATAGAGTGGCTTTGAGAATTCTGTCTAAACTTCCACAACCAAGCAGAGCTCAATGGACAAAATTGGGTACTGCAAACAGAAAAACCATGGAATCCACAAACTGATTGTAAAATTTTTATTCACTTTATATGGCTTTTGGTTAACAGAGATTGATACACCCATAGACACAAGAGGAGGACTTCACCCACCGTATCTCCAATTACAGATGTTTGAGAATTCACCCATGGATGCAGAGAGCTGAACTCAAGAACTGTTCCTCTCCAGGAGCAACAATTCCTTTGGCCAACTGAGTCAACCCTCTAGTCCCCACACACTGAGTTTGGAGGGAATAACTGTCTCCTTTCTCTTCTCTGTCTCTTGTAAGCAAACATGCATGTCTGTTTCATCCTTGGCTCTCAATCCTTCATCATATAATCTGCTCAGTCTTGTCCAGACAGGTTCCTCCAAAGATACCCTGCTGCCATGGGCTCGGGTCAAGCAACTGAGTAGAATGCCAGTATCCAACTCATTGGATAGTAAGCAAACCAGTCCGGCAAAAGGGTATAGTATTGGGGAATCCACTGATCCCCATTCAACTCATTTAGAGGGGCATTTAAGGGCTGAGCCCCCATGCTGTCTTTCCCCAGATACTCTGTATACACTAATGATGTGCTGTAGTCTACACAGGTGTCCTGGGAACGAGGCTGGCTGCTGCTTCTGGAAAACACCTGTAGGTCACAGCTGAGAGGATCCTATGATTGCTTGAAGCGTTTGGGAGGGGGCCCCAGTAAAGTGCTGTGAGCAGATGCCAAGGAGCTGAATGCTTCAGCCAACAAGTGGGGATGGGAGCCCACCATTTTCTTCCAGCTTGAGGTCTCAGAAACCTCAGAAGCATGAGCTGTAATGAAATCCAGTGCCTTGGTTTTCAACTGCCCTGCACTGTGGAGGTCAGCTAGGATGAGCGTGTGGGCTGCATTCTCCACAGAGAGGTCCCTGCAGAGGACATCCTCACACATGACCTTCAAATGCTCCAGGCCATACTTGTCAGCAGCTGCCAGGACAGCATCTGCCATGCTGTGGAGGTCTGGTGCCTTCCCGGTGTAAATGAATTCCATCATGGCCTTGAAAACTTGCAGCTCCAGATCCAGGATCTCAACGCGGTTTTTTCTGCTCTCCTCCATGTCCTTTTCAAACATAGCTCTGAAAACTGGAGAGCGAGCTGCTAAGATGGCCTTGTGAGCCCCGAATTCCTGGCCAGCTACCACTAGGCTGCAGTCTGTGAAGACAGAATTCTCCCACAGCTGTCCTAGGTCATCTGCCACCGTGCTCCTGGGAACCAGGATACCTGGGACCTTGCTAGCCTTGGAGTTGATGAGGGAGTCTTGGACTGCCAGGTCCACATCGCATAAGACAGTGAGTTCATTGTCTGGGAGAAGCCAAGACTCCAGACTCAAGAGCAAATCTCGATGGATGAACTTTGTGAATCCCCAGTGTTGATTTGGCGTGAACTTGAGGAAACCTGGGGTTATCATACCATTGGTTTTCTCTCCGTCGACACTCCTGATCCAAAACTGGAGCCTTGCCCGTACTGGACTCTTTGGGCAGCTGAGCAATGTTAGGTGAACTGACAAGTAATCTTGGCCGTCTTCCTCGATCCCGTTTGTCCGTACTTTCAAACACCATTTGTCGTTGACACTGGATCCAGATGAGAAGGGTGGACTTTTAATGGCTTCCTCTACTTCCTGAAGCAGGAATCTGAAGTTGCTTATGGTCCAACTGTAGGAAAATTTCTGGACACTGATCTCTGTGTAGCCCCATCGTTCGGCTGCACCGTCTTCTGTCATATCTACTGAGGTAGTTTAAGTTAATCTGGATCCAAAATGAAGAAATAGGACTTTTTCTTCTTCAACCTGGGGTCACAATTGTAGAGATCTGTAACAAGGAAAATAAATCCTGAGAGAATCATTATTATGATTAAAGTCTCTTTATTCAAGAAGACACCAGGGCAAAACACATTCCAGAGCTAGGTTATATAACCCAGCAAGCGCGGCCAAAACTAAAAGGGTGCCAGGGTCCCCACATGCAGCCCCTTCAGAAGCTCCCTTAGGTCACCCTGGCTTTCCTTCACCACGCCCTTATGGGCGAGTCCGGATTCCACCTGGTACCTCTCCCAGGACTATTGGGCGGGGCTAGGGTGTCTCCCTACAAATCATATTGGTGTTCAAGCTTCAAGGTGAATATCAGCGAGGCAAAGCAGCCAAGCCACTTGCTCTTGCCTCTACATCAGGCTCCATGAGATCTCAACAAACATCACACTGCTGCGTCTCCTCAGCTTAACTGGAGATAACCATAAGACTGACTACTGAAGACCCCACTCCTAATTTATTACACTCTAGTGCTGAGATAATGGGCATGAGATCTGTTACTCCTTTAATTTGGTTTAATCTCTTGTAGCCCTGTGTGGACTTGAACACAAAGAGAACCATCTGCATTTGTCTCCTGAGTCCTCAGAAGAAAGGTGTCTGGGTAACTAATATGGGTGATTTCCTATTTTGATCTCCAGTGGCTTCAGAAATTGTAAGCTGTATCTGTACTACCACTGATAGTGTTTAGTCTTTTATTTCTGTTTTCCCCTCTGTTCTCACTTCTATGGGGCTGGAAACTTGGATATCTCTCTGAAATTTTCTATCAAGATTTCAAAATCAGTTTCAGAGAAGAGAGTTTAGGCTACTATGGAAAGTTACATCACTCGGATTTCTTTTCTAGATTGAATCATAGGTCAACTGGTAACTATTTTGACAATTTTACTCAAATGTTGAAACATATGGAACATTTTTACACTTATATCCAAAAGGGTTGTGCTAGGGTTCTCTAGAGCAACAGAACATATGGAATGAACCTCTCTGGGTAAAGAAGGAGACTAACCTAGAATGACATAGGGATGCATTCTTGTTAATCACACAATTTCAGCTGTGAAGGAAAAGTGTAAGAATCCAGTACTTACTCAGTCCAGGAGGTAGGATCTATCTGGTGTTCTTCAGTATATGCTGAAATTCAAATAAGCATTCTCTAATGGCGGTGAAGTGATGGACTTGCTGAAAGATTAGCGCAAGCAGTCAGAGTGTTGCAACTTCCTTCTTGCATGTCTTTTATTTGCTTCCAGAAGAAGGTGTATCCCAATTTAGGGTGTGTCTCCTAGCCTAAGATCTGGATTAAAGGTGTGTGTCTTCAGGCCTGGAGATCCCGTTCTTATGTTTGGGTTTTCTACCTTCAAATTCAGTATTTCAGATGGATCTCCTACTCCAACTCATGCAAAACATTCCTCAGAATTGTGCCATCCATTTTAGGATATTTTAGTTAATTCCAGGGTGGTCTATTTGGGAAGCAAGAATAACCATCACAAGTGCATTTTGCTTTCTGGAATTAATCTTCTATGAATAAAGAAATGATTTCACTTCCTACACAGTTGTTATTTACTCTTCTCATGTTGATAAATATTCCTACCGCCCCACTCTGGTGCTATATACCTTTAATCCCAGCACCTCAAAGTCACAGGTAGACATTTCTCTGTTAGTTCAAGGCCAGCTTGGTATACAGAGAATTTCTAGGACCACCAGAACTGTTACACAGAAATACCTCTTTGTGAAAAAAAGTAATCTTCCCATGAACATGATCTAGGAAGAAGACTTTTTTTTCTATCAGTGTTCACAATATAGAGCTCAGGATGGAAGAATCCCTCTATGGAGAGCATTAAGCAGGGCCAAGCAGGATCCTCTGAAAATGGTTACCTTCTTTCCTAACTTTCATTCCATCCAAACTCACTGTCCCAGGGATGGCTTCACTGAATTTCACTGGTGGTCTTGCCCTTCCTCTTCTGTATATCCTCCTTGAACAGAAATTCTGATCCACTTAGGTGCGTGCTATCAGAAGTCCCTAAAGGCCTTTCATTTTGCTCTCATTTTGCTGGTGGCCAGAACAGAGCATCTCATTACCTCATAATTTCATCCCTCACTTGTAAGTCTGTCCCCTTCAATCTTAGACCTCCCAGGCTTACTCTGCTAGACTTAAAATTGTAAGAGCATTCTGGTTTTCAAAGGGTTCAGAATATATTCAACAGTTACTGAACTGTCTCTTCCTTCAAATATGGGGCCTTGAAATTAACAAATTGAATCCTATAAAAGTAATGTTTTCTGAGATGGAATAACTATTACCCTGACTTTGAATCCTCCTAGTGAAAAATCACCTATGCTATTAAATGCCCACCTGCTATAATTCTACCAAAGTAAAAAAAAAAAAAAAGTAAAAATGAACAATCAAAACCAATTGATTGAATTATCTTCTACTGATAGATAAGTAGTGTTGTAGCCAGAATTACAGAGAGACAGACTGGGAATGGCTGTGCTGATTCAATCAATGAACCTATTTCCCTGTAGTCTTGGCTTAGAGCTACTCTCCAAGATAAGATAACTGGAGAGACATGATATGTACAGAGAATTTTGATCAACACACTACAGAATGAAATCCATTTAAATATCCTTCCTCTATGGTTTCTGTTGAATATAGTCTTCATTTCAAGGAAACTAGAATAATATCTCACTTTATGGACCAGAAGTATAAGCATGGAAGTTCTGCGGTTGAACAGGACAGAACCTACCAGAAGACAAGGGAGTATATGACCTTGTGAGACTCAATGTAAGTGATTGAGAGGAGAAGGATTTAGGATATTCATTAACCACACTCATAGATGGGGATGTAATACTTTTTCTAGGTATGATCATCTGAGAGGCAAGGAAAAGACCACCACTACAGTTTGTTGGAGTCATCCGGGGACTGTGGTTCTGGATACTATATAGGGTAAGAAAGAGGACAGCCACCATAAGGGCTTCCTGGCTCTGCTTCACTCTCAAAATTTATGGGCTCTTTATCTGATGTCTATTCTGTGAAAACTAAGACTGCTGAAACACTCAGGAAAACCCTTCTTCCCTGATGCTGTTTATAGCAGCACTCATTGTAAACACACTTGAGATGACTATTCTTGATTCTCAACCCTCAATTTCTGGTTTAACAATACTCATAGATGCAGAACACACCTGTGAGAAATTATTGCTGAAGTTGAAGTAGACAGATCCATTTGAAATGGTTACTTTTGAGGGAAGAATACACACACTCTTAATCTGGATCTAGAGGCTGGGAGGACTTTACATCAGCCCTGACTTTTATTAATTATTACACATTATTCATTACTTACATATTCTTCCTGATGAGCATGTCTCTGCTCAACTATGTTTAAAAATTGTGCAAAACTGAAGTCTTATTTTTTTCTTTTATTTATGTTTTCTTTGTTTTTGTTTTTATAGATTAAGCCACTCAAAGAAAATCAGCCTCATCTCAAATAAGTGCTTCCCTTGATCCACTTAAACTCCCTGAGTATTCCAAGCTACCACTGAAGATTGCTTTTATATCTTGAATATAATTTACGGCAGGACACCAGTGTTTCCTGCTTCAGAATCTCTCCTTTGGGGACAGGGTCATATTTGAAGGAGTTGACTTTGGGTTAGGGGTTGATTGAGATTGTCTTTGTTTTGTAGAGGGAATCTCATTTAGTATGCAACGACACAACTATCAAACTCAGTAGATTTCTGCCACCTCAGTTTCCCAATGCAGGCCTAGGTCAGCAAGGGATGCTTAGAATATCACATTCATTACATACTGAGAGAAAACATACTTATTTTGGCATATTTCTAGTGAATTTGTGTTCACAATAATCTTCTTGTACATGAGCAATCCTCCCAAGTCTGTCTCAAGTGTATCTTAAACTGAATGTGTTAACCACTACACACATAATGAAAAATAACTTTCCTCCTGATTTTCATTCTCTCTCTTACTGTTTTTGAAATGGTGTGTCCTTACACAGCCTTGGCTGTCTTTGGACTCACTCTATAGACAAGGTTGGCTCAACGAGCCAACATGAGACCTACATGCCTGAAATTAAAGCTCCTCCTGTCCCATTCCGGTAGTGTCAGGACCTATAAACATTTCCTGTACTGCAGCCTCGGTGGAGGTTCTCAGTTTCCCCATGAAAAGCTGCTCTCCTCTCCAGGACCATGCTCATGGGAGCTCTTGGCTGACAATGTAAAGCACTTATTTTGCAAATGTGTGGTCCTGCAGTGACTACCTTCATGTCAAAGGACACACTTGAAGGAATGGTATCTGTCACCCTGACTGTAAACCCACATATAGCAGAGTCATTCATATTACTAGAAAGCCAACTATAATAGATTGGAAAGTGAAAAAGCAAAAATTCAGGGATCAACATCAATTGATTGATTTATCCTGTATGGAGGAAGGAGCAGCTTCAGGGCAGACTTTCAGGAGACCTAGGCTGGGAATTACTGACTGGACTGAATCACCATGGTTATTTTCCTGTCCTTTAGGCCTAGTGTATCTCTCCAAACACCATGCCCTGGAGAGAGTTGACAGAAGTAGGGAGCATTTACAGATCACATTGGAAGGGAAACCATCTCAAATTCCATTCTTCAGTAACTCTTTAATACATTCTGTGTCCTTTCAAAGCCAGAATACTGTCTCCCTTGTAAACCTAGCACAGTAAACCTACAAGTTCAAAGTTAAAGGACAGAACCCAAAAGTGAAGGATTAAAATTATGAGGTAATGAGAAGCTGAATTTGGAGGTCAGCATGATGGAAGAGATGTATTTAGGATCTTCTCATCGCACACTCTCAAGGAAGAGTGGTTCCAAGGAGGAATAACCAAGAAGGAGGGGCAAGACCATCAATGAAATTTGGTGGAGTCATCTCTGGGACTCTGATTCTGGAATATATGGCAGGACAAATTTGCTATTAAAAGAGTGTCCAGCCTGGCTCAGCTTCCTGCCACCCTTTAGGAATTATTCCACCCTGACCTCCTTATTTTGAACACTGAGACCCCTGAGGGTCAAAAAGCACCTCTTCCTTATCCAAGTTAATTGGAGGAATTTTTTCAAGACAAGGTCTTTCTGTGTAACAGGTATGGATGTCCTGCTACTACCTCTATAGACCTGAGTGGCCTTGATTTCACAGAGATCTGCCTGCCTGTGCCTCCAAGTGATTGGATTAAAAGCTTGGAACACTGCCACCATCTTGGAGGAAATCATAACAATATGAGACGAGAAAGTAACAACTGTGTAGGAAAGAACACCATCCCTTTATTTATGGAAGATTCACTCCAGCAAACAAACTGCACTTGTAATGGTTATTCTTGGTTGCCAACTAAACCCCATTCAGAATTAACTAAATACTAAAATGGAGTGAGCAACTCTTCCATATGTTTTGCATAAGATCAAGTAGGCAGGTCAACTTGAAACAGAAAATCTTGAGGTAGGAAGACAAAAACATTTACCCTGGATCTCAAGGCCCAAAGACACACAACTTTAATCCAGATCTTGAGGCTGGGAGACACACCCTAAATTTGGACACACCTTCTGCTGGAAGCATAGAAAAGCACCTGAAGGAGGGAAGCAGTTGCACCCTGCCTGCTTGCCATCACCCTGCCACAACCCAATTCTTTCAGTGGCATTACAGAATACTTGTTGTAATTCCAGCACATACTGTAGACCAGGGGACACATCCAAACTTCTGGACTGAGTAAGCCCTGGATTCTGGGACTTTCCCTTAACAACTAGCCATTGTGGGATTAGCAGGACTGCATCCTGTAGGGAGAAATCCTGATTAAGAGGTACCTATATTCCATATTAGCAGTAAGCTTCATACCTAATGTGATATCTCTAACCAGAGGATTGAGACACTGGGAAAAGAAATAAGAACCTGTATGAATTTGGGGCAGCTTAGAAAGTTGGATGCAAGATATAAAATCAATCAAGGAAAACATGATCTCTGAAATGCAAGACATGAATTGTTTATGTAAAGAAGTTGAGGGTATTAAGTCTGGCCATGCTACATTACTGACACAGGGAGAACAAACTCATGGCCAAACAGAACTCAAATTTTGTTCCATGTCTGATGCCTTAAATGGAAAGAGAGCTAAGAACCAGGACAGGATTACCAAAATGGCACAGACAATTTGCTCCATATCTCATGAATGTACTGCCACAGGCCAAAAGCTGGAGTCTAGGATTGCATATATAGAAGGCAATTTACATGCCATTCAAATACTATCTAAGGATGAGGATATTAAAGGTTTAGAAGCATATATAAATGAAAAAAAAGACAAATTAATGATTCTATAAAATTCTCAGAATCTTCTCCTGGGAGCCTCTGGAGGTGGACTGGCGTTTTGCCCTGGTGGGTGGGAGGGACTTCGAGAGCCCATCCCACTTGAAGGGATTCGCTCTGTCTCTGAACACATGGGGAGGGGCCTAGGCCCAGCACAGGAAGATTTGGTGGACTTGGTGGAGCCCTGGTTGGGGGCCCTACCCTGCCTGGGGAGTGGCGGGTGGATGGGGTGGGGGGTAGGTTGGAGGTGGGGGAGAAGGAATGGGGGTGGGGGAGGGAGAGGGAAAGTACATGTGAAAATATTAATAATTTAATAATAAAAAGAAACAAAAAAATAAAAAATAAAAAAAAATAAAAATAAATAAAAAAAAAATTCTCAGAATCTTATATGATTTACCAGATTCAAACTGTCCTTGAAAAGGTGGAAGCCAGGCTGCAAGCCTTGGATGACTCCGAAATGGATTCCTCCCAATCTGATGCACCTATTCCAATCAAACATCAGGAAAACCTGCCTAAGTTTGTTATGCATATACCACTGGTCTTCCCAGTGACTATGACAAAAAACTGCCATCAAAAAATATCAAATGGCCATGTCTCTCTGTGAACTAAAATCTTTCTCAAGGGGAGTGTTGTCTCATATAGTCTCCATAGCCTTTATGTCAAAGAAATATAAAATTTGTGGGCTACTTCTAATAGAGTAATGCCGATTGATTGGGATGCTCATTACCAGTTCTGCTTGAAAATTTGTCTCAAATACAGTGGAGGCCTTTATATAGGGAGGAAGAAATAGCCCTGGAGTTGCAAGACTGAAGAAAGGTTATGAAGCTCCCCAAGGTAAGATTCTTGGTGAGAGTCTTTATGCTGACCCACAGGTTCAGGGTGGATATGATAACCACATATTGTCCTTATGCAGGATAGCAGCCTTAAATGACTGGGACAAGGTTCATGAAGCAGGAAAAGAGTAGAATCCTATACTAAGATACCACAGAGACAAACAGAACAGTTCACTGACTTTTTATGAAGACTATCCTTTTTATGAAGACTATTTTCAGGCAGCAAATTTAAAATCTAGAAAAATACTCAGACAATGTCTAGCCTATGAAAATGCAAATCCACTATGCAAAAGAATACTTTTGCCTTTAAAGTTCAGATCAGCATCACAGGAAGAGTGGGTCTTGCGTACAGCTAATCTCCAGTCGAATGTCCAAGACTCAAAAGCTTGAAGTCTTTTAAGAAGAAGCAAACCCTAAATATCTAACAAGCCACCAAAAGGCCAGGAACTATAGTGAAACAAGAACTTTGGTAAGAAGAGGAATTCCCAGAGGGTCAAGAAGGCATCAGGATAATAGGTGTTTTAACTTGGGCAGAATAGGACATATTAGAAGAAATTGTAGGCAAGGAAATTCCAACAATATCTCATATAGAAGGCCTCCACCTCTTGGATTATATAGGAGATGTGGTAAGGGCAGACACTGGACCAATGAATGTAGATACACAAGGAAACCGGTTACAATTGGGAAACTCCTTGAGGGGTCTCTGGAGGTTCCCCACAATGAGAAAGGTCTGGTCATTCCCAGTCACCGTGGAGGACAAACTCTCACAGGACAAATAGATAGTACATTGCCTATTGTAAAGAATGGTATCACTCTAGATGGTAGTTTGGCTAGCGATGAGGAATCAAATGTGACTGGAGGAGACAAAAAACAAATATTTTGGCAAACTTCTCTAAAGGATCAGAGGCCTCAGTTGAAAGTAAAAATATAAATAAAGTTATTTCTGGTTTGGTGGACACTGGGGTGGATGTGACTATTATAACCCAAACTCTTAATGACCTGCAGAAATTTCCAGGGGAAATTTATCAACTACAGACAATAATTGGTGGAGAAGGACATGACTTAAAGCACTTAAAAACGGCCTTCAAAAAGGACAACGAGTTAAACAATCCACAAATATTATCAGCTCAAGTGGAAAAACAATTACAATGAGTGAAAAACAGAATGCTGAACGCATATGTAATCAATTGTGGACCCTAATTTATACTGCATTCTTGTTATTTTACCATCCAGAGAATACACTTCAGGGATTCTGATGCAGTGGGAAGATATTATATTGGAATGAAAATTTTCTGCCATGTAAACAGAATAATAAGCTAAAGACCTACATGGTAAAGATTTCTGATTTGATTCTAAAAGGCAAGTTAAGACTGCATACACTGATGGAAGAGATCCAGCAGAAATCATAGTTCCTTTAAAAATGAGGAAATTTCCTCCTTAGGAAAGGACAATGAAGGCTGGCAGACACCTTGTACTAACTTTTTGGGAACAATTAGCTACAATTTTCCCCAAACTAACAGAATTAAATTCATACAAAAAGACAATCTGCATTCTTCCATCTATTGTAAGAAAACACCTACTTCTGGAGTCCCTACCTTCTACACTGATGTGAACAAATCAGGTAAATCGGGATATAAAGAAAGAGAGATAAGTAAAGTAGTTCAAAGTCTGAATACCTCTGTACAGGAGGCAGAATTATTATATGGTATTCTTGTGGTACTTATGGACTTTACAGAGTCTCTCAATATCGTTACTGATTTTCAATATGCAGACATAATTTTTTACACATCAAGACTGCTGAATTCATTCCTGATGATACAGAATTAACTTCACTGTCTAGACAAGTACAAGAAACAATCAGGAACAGTACCAATCTGAAATATACAACACACATCAGATCACTAACGTGTCTACCAGGCCCACTATCACAAGGCAACGATGAGATTGATTGTTTATTAGTAGCAAGCATGCTAGACACATCAGAATTTCATAAGAAACACTATGTAAATAACAAAGGTTTAAAAAATTATTTGTCCAGGCGATAGTAAAAAAAAAACATCCAACCTATTCCTTCTATAATCAACCTCCATTGCCAACAAGCTGTAATCCTACAGGCATTCAGAGAAATGAGGTTTGTCAGATGGCTATCTTTCACTTTGCAGAATTTGGAAATTTAAAATATTTATATCATACATTGTACAAAATTTTGATGAGAGTGTATAAAGTATTCCAAATTTAAACAGTTGTGTATAATAGTTAAAATTACTTATTGACATAAGAATCAATCTATGTTCATCACAGCATTATTTGTAATAACCAGAACATGGAGGAAACCTAATTGGCCCCCAACCAAGAATGGATGAAGAAAGTGTGGTACATTTACAAAAAGGCATACTACTCATGTAGGAAGCCGGTTCCTGCATTATCCATTACAATAATAGGTGCCTGAAGACACCAAGATGTAAATTACTTCACAGGCGCTGGGTAATCTCCATTCCTTTGATCTCTGCCTATCCCGTGGCTCATTTAGCCTGAGGAGCTGAAGCCATTCATAGGGTAACACGTCCCAGGCGGCTTGTCAGCCTTTTTAAGGGATGGGTTTCTTAGTTCAGTGTCTCCGCTCTGGTAAGCTTATGCTCTCCCCTCACAAGATGCATTAAAAGCTTGTCTGCAGAAGGATCCGAGTGTCCTGCGTATGATTTCTTGCTGGCGAGAAAATACAGAGCGCGCGGGACATATGGTGCCGAAACCCGGGACGCTTAACATCTCCGGCACCGAGGAGACCCCTTGGCTACAAGGCGGATTCAGAACTGCAGGGTGGTAAATTCGGAGAGGTATGTTTTTTCTGGACTTTGGCTTGGGAATGTTGCTATTGTGGGAGGTTAATATAGAGGCTTCTATGCTTTTACTAGGAGCTATTTTGACTTTTCTCACTGTTGTAGCAATCTTAAAGAAGTCCAGAATTACATATCAGAAACCGAATGTGGTGAGAGATGGGGCGCGCCTAACAATAAAATATAAGAAAAAAGGACCTCCCGGGATGTCTAGTGACAAGGGAGTGAATAATTTGTTAAGAGAAACAGCAATAAATAAGAAAAAAGGACCTCCTGGGATGTCTACTGACAAGGGAGTGAATAATTTGTTAGATGATTCTGTAAATAAGTTTAAAGCTTTAAATCTTAATAGCTCTGATGACTCTGAAAGCTCAAGAGATAAAGTTTTAGAGAAAACAGCTCAGCTAGGTGACTCAAAACCTAGCCTCTGCCCTACAAAATTACAGATGGCTTTCCCAGTCTTTGATAGGGGAAAAGGCCATGCCTGCTATTCAACACTTCTTAAAGGCCTGGAATGCCTGGGACTTTAAAGCCTCATAAACATTGACGCTCGGGCCAAGCGTCTCACCTCAAAACCTAAAAGGCCAAGGAAATGGTAAAATGAAAAGATATCTTAACTGATCTTTGGAGAAGCCTGGATCCTATTCTCATAAGATCCAGGGGAGCGATATTGTGTTTTCTCACAGGATGAAGAAAATCCTCTGTGGATCCCAGAAAGACTCACCCGAAGAGCCTCTTCGGACCTTCAAAAGTCGGAACTCCACCCTCTCCCCGGGAGTTGAGAGCCGCTATTGTTATCCAGATTAACTCCTGTCCTTGGCGGAGAGATTGCCACTGCTTAAGGGGTGGGGGTGGGATTGTTTGATGCAGCCGTTTGTGGATTGCTGTTACCTCTGGCTGATCTATGAGAAAGAGGTGGGGGTGAAATTGTTTGATGCAGCCGTTTGCGGATTGATGTTACTTTTGGCTGGCATGTAAGCTCCAGGGCTCAAACCAAGAGATCACCCAAGCGCTTATATTTTGGCTAACTATGCTTAAGCAATAGGCCGCCGGCCAGACAGCTCTTGCACACCCGGAGCCTAGGCTCATTGCACAGGGTAGAGTGTCTGGTTTGGGCAGCCCCAATGAGGGATGCTGAGCAAAGGCATCGCACAGAGTTGCCTATTATGCAGGCTTCTCTGGGAGGTACGTTGACCTGCATAAGGGTTACCTGCCCGAGCATCCCTTTCCCAGAAAAACGGCAGAGGACAGGTCAAGAGCGCTTCGGGTCAAGCTAACAGCCTGATGGCGACTCTTGTACACAGTCTTAATGTTTGATTTTGGGAAGGTTCAACCTCTGCCTCTATCCCTCAACATATGGGTGACCTATTTGCTTGTAAAAATATAAAGCCTTTTCATTAATTAATAAAAAAAGGGGGATATGTAGGAAGCCGGTTCCTGCATTATCCATTACAATAATAGGTGCCTGAAGACACCAAGATGTAAATTACTTCACAGGCGCTGGGTAATCTCCATTCCTTTGATCTCTGCCTATCCCGTGGCTCATTTAGCCTGAGGAGCTGAAGCCATTCATAGGGTAACACGTCCCAGGCGGCTTGTCAGCCTTTTTAAGGGATGGGTTTCTTAGTTCAGTGTCTCCGCTCTGGTAAGCTTATGCTCTCCCCTCACAAGATGCATTAAAAGCTTGTCTGCAGAAGGATCCGAGTGTCCTGCGTATGATTTCTTGCTGGCGAGAAAATACAGAGCTCGCGGGTCATACTCATGAGGAAAATGAAATGACATCTTCAAATTTGCAGGCAAATGTATGAAACTAGAAGGAACCATCCTGAGTGAGGTAACCCAGCCACAGAAAGACAAACCTGGTATGTACTCACTCATATATGGTTCTCTATAGACATAGAGAAAAGGATTACCTATGTTCTCCTCTATGTCATGTTCAAACATGGCTCTGAAAACTAGAGAGTGAGCTGCTAAGATGGCATGGTGGGCTCGGAATTCCTGACCAGCTAACTCAGGGCAGCACTCTGTGAAGAGGGAATTCACTCACAGCACTGCTAGCTCATCTGTCACTGTGTAACTTGGAACCTTGAATTTGAGTGACATTTTCAGTCCAAAAATGAAGGACCATGTTCACCTTGTAGAGGAGTGTAAGCATATCACCTGGATGAAGCCAATGTGCATAGGGAAAGAGGAAATCGGGAAGGATGAACTTTTGGGGATACCCACTGTTAGTTGGAAAGGACCTAAAGACACTTGGGTTCATCACACTTTGGGTTTTCTCTCCTTAGGTGCTTATGATCCAGAACTGGAACTTTGCCCAAACATAACTCTCTGGAGAACTGAGCAACACTAAGTAAACTGACAGGTAACCTGTGCTTTCTTTGTCAACCCATTCAGGTGTACTCTCAAATACCATTTCAGTTTGTGATTGACTCCTGATGAGAAAGTTGGACTTTTAATGGCTTCCTGAATATCCTCCAGGGGAAAAAAGGAAGTGGCTCATGCCCCAACTGTAGGAGAATCTCTCTCAGTTTTGACTGGCTGGACCCTGACATTTTTTGCCTGAGGCAGTTTGAATGTTGGACAGGATCCAAAATGAAGAACTAGGATTTGTTTTCTCTTTACCCTGTGGGACACAATCAGACACATTTTAGATATTTAGTATCTGTTTTCCCCTCTGTTCTCACTTCTAGGAGTCTCTCTGAAATTCTCTATCTAATATTTCAGTATTAGTTTCAAAGAAGACAGTCTAGGCTATTAGGGACAGTTACATTATTCCATTTTTTTCTAGATTGAATGTTAGGTCAATGGGTAACTGGTTTTTGACAATTGCACACAACTGATGAATCATTTGGGACCTTTAATACACTCATATAAAAATGTACTGTTTCTTTAGAGTAACATAACAGATAAAATGAGTCTACATATGAAGAAAGGAGACTCATTAGAATGAATTATGTCTGCAGTCCTGCTAATCCTACAATGTGTAGCTGTGAAGTAAACATTCAAGAATTCAGTACTTAATCAGTCAAGGAGATCTGACCTGTCACCTGGTCTACAATACCTGAAGGAGTCCTGAGGAAGTTTCTCTAACTCCAGTGAAGGAAATGGCTTGCTGCATATTGAGGGCAAAAAGAAGAGAAAGACAGCTTCCTTCTTTGGTGTCCTTTACATGCATTCAGAAGAAGGCGTGGCCCAAATAAATGTGTGTCTTCTGGCTTCAGGATCAGAATGAGCCAGTGGTAGTTGTGCACACCTTTAGTCCCAGTATTTGGGAGTCAGAGGCAGGTGGATCTCAGTGAGTTCCAGGCCAGCCTGGTCTGTAGAGTCAGTTCAGGACAGCCTATAAATATCAAATAAGAGGCTTAGGGTTGTTTCCCCTTCTTGAAAGTGAATAGTAAAATGGTTCCCACATCTTTCATCTCTTTCTTCTTGTCTTTGTGAGACTCTCTATGCCTAGAAAACCCTCATATATGATAAATGATTCAGTCAGCTCAGAAATTGCCAAAGCAGCCCTCCATAACTCTGGCTCATTCTTCAGTACTATTCATCTATCAGTTGGTTTTGAGTTATTCAGTTTTGTTTCTCTACCTAGATTTCCTGAAGGTGACTGAAAAGTGTCATCTGAGTCTCTTCACCAGGTGGGTTAGGTTCGTTCAGGTCCCTCCTACTTCAAATCTTTTATTTGAAAAGTCTGTATTTGACCACTTCCAGACACTTCATTTGCAATAGAGATGGCTAAAGGGTGAGCCCAGTGCTCCCTTGAGCTCCTGGAGAGTTGTGTGAGGGAGGTACCCCTCACAGGGGAAACTGAGTCCATCTGAGAAGAACCATGGGCTCTGCCCATAAGGTTTCTCATTCCACAGCCAACCACAGCTCTGAATCACCTGTGCTCACCTGTGATAAGTGGTCAGCACCATGACTTACAGAGGAATTGCCTACATGGTGACAGGCAGTGAATGAGGACAATTTATCCATAACATCATGTTGGAGTCTCATTTGTTTGTTTTGATTACTATATTTCCGTATACTTTTCTCATTACTTCTTTGAGAATTTTACTCAAGCATGCAATCAATCTTGATTCTATTCATATTGCTTCTCAACACCTCCTATGTACCCCACCTTCTTTTAACTTCATGTCTTCTTTTATTTCACTCTCTTAGTAGCAGAGTCCAGTATGGGCTGTCATTATACTCATGTGTGTAGCCATCCTAGATCCAGGGACAAACCTACAAAAGCTAACTACCCTCCTGCTATAAGCCATTCATTGGACAGTTGGGTTTTCAAAGATGTACAAACAGCTCAAAATGTCTGTTGTTATTCCTTTTAAATTTTGTTTATTTATTTAATGGCTCTTTGCATTGATGTCTGTGTAGAAATTGTAATCCATATACTATAGGAGTCCACAAGAGGGTTTAGTTTTCCCTAGGAATAGAAAAGTAGATAATTGAGATCATCCATGTGGGTTCTGGGAACTGAACTTGGTTGTTTGGAAGAGCAGCCAGTGCTCTAAACAGAATTAGAATATAACCAGCTCATTCATAAGCCCACACACAATATATTACTAGGCAGTCACTAAAACAAACCTGGTCTCTAAGCAGCTGTGCTAGCTGCCTTGGCATGAACTTGACACAAGCTATGGTCATCTGGAGATGGAACGTCACTTAAGAAAACCCTCCATCCGATTGTCTATATACTGACTCTATGGCATTTTTAGCCCCCCCCCCAATTTTTTATACAGACTCTCTATACACAACTGGGGCTATCCTTGATATCACTATGCCGATTAATCTGGCCTCTAAGTGACAGAGATCTGTCTGCATCTGCCTCCTGAGTTCTGAGAACCCACATCTGCCTACGGCATTTTTATCTGTTCTTTACTTAAAAATATTATTTTTCATTTTATTTACCAACCCAGGTTCCCTCTCCCACCCTTCTCCTACCACACTGCATCTTCTGTTTCCGTCCCACCCTTGTACACTCTTCACAGGGAGTAACCTACTTTGGTGAGTCAACAAAATCTGGCCTCCTAAATTTGCATAACATGCACCTCCTCACTGTATCAAGATGGAACATGGTATCCCACCATAGGGAATGGGCCCCAAAAAGCCAGTTTATGCACCTGGGATAGGTCCTAGTGCCATTGCCAGTCGCACTCCAACAGATCAAGTCACAAAACCTTCAACCATATTCAGAAGGCCTAGTTCAGTCCCAAGCAGGTTCCCCAGCTGTCAATCCATTGTCTCATAGTCCATGAGCTCCCACTAGCTCTGGTCAGCTGTCTCTGTGGTTTTCCCCATCGTGATCTTGACTTCCCTTGTTCATATGATCCCTCCACCCTGTCTTCAGCAGAACTCCAGGAACTCTGCCCCCCTGCTTGACTGTGGATCATTGCAACTGTTTCCTTCAGTTACTGGATGTAGGCTCTATGGGTAGTCACTAATATGGTTTAAGAGAAAGGCCTGTTCAGAAACCCTCTTCACTATTAGGAGGAGTCTTAGCTGGGGGTCATCCTTCTGATTTCCTAGGAATTTCCATAGCACCAGGTTTCTCTCTAACTCCATAATGCCTCCCTCTATCAAGATATCTCTTTCATTGCTCTCCCCCTCTATTCCTCCAGCAACTTGGTCTTCTTGGTCCCTTATATTTCCATCCACCATCACCTCCCATATACACCCTCCAAGTTTACCAAGGAGATCTTAACTATTTTCCCTTCCTGGGGCCCTCCATGTGTGTCCCTCTTAGGGTCCACCTTTTTACCTAGCTTCTCTAGGGTTGTGGACTGTAGTCTGGTTATCCTTTCCTTTACATCTAATACCCACTCATGAGTGAATACATACAGTGCTTGTCTTTCTGGGTCTGGCTTACCTCACTCACGATGATTTTTTTCTAGTTCTGTCCATTTTATTGCAAATCTCATAAGGTCATTGTTTTTTACGGCTGAGTAATACTCTATTGTGTAAAAGTATCACATTTCCTTTGTCCATTCTTCAGATGATCAGCATCTAGGTCTTTTCCAGATTCCGGCTGTTACTAATAATGCTGCTATGAACATAGTTGAGCAAATATCTTTTGACATAATTGTGCATCCATTGGTCATATACCCAAGAGTGGTATTGTTATGTCTTGAGGTAGATAGATTCCCAGTTTTCTGAGAAACCACCATATTGAATTTCAAAATGACTGTACAAGATTGCACTTTCTCCAATAATTGAAGAGTGTTCCCCTTACTCCACATCATCTCCAGCAAATGTTCTCTTCTATTTTTTTTCTATCATAGCCACTCTGATACATGAAAGAATATCTCAGTCATTTTGATTTGCATTTTCCTGATGACTAAGGATGTTGAGCAATACATTAAATGGCCATTTGAGTTTCTTCTGTTGAGAATTCTGTGTTTAGATATGTACCCAATTTTTTATTGGAATAATGGGTATTTTGGTGTCTACCTTGACACTTGAAAGATTCACAGTATTGCAGGTGTGCAGGTAAGAGTTTAGAAAACAATACATGCTATGCATCTGTAGCTCTGTAAAGCACTTTCTCTAAGAAGGCCTAGTTAAGTCTCCACCATAATGTAATTTAAAATAGAAAAAAGACTCTGATCTTCTTGTTCTGATACTTGAAGCTTGCCCTCATCTGTTTCTAAGATGACTATCTCATGAAAATGATTTGTTGAGTTCTTGGGGAGGAGATTCTAGAGAACACAGATGAAACATATTTGCAATTTCACATGGCAATGCCATTTGACCTTGTAGCATCTCTCAAAATAGGCAGATGACACCAAAGATCAGTGAAATGTATTTCAGGTAGTTGCGGATAAACAGAGGGGAAACCAAGTGTCACAGGATAGATTTGCAGCTGTCCAATTTGCTGAAGAAGTCAGTGTAACTGAAACACACTCCAGACAGCCTTACAAGACTTTGCAGATACAATATTGATGTCCCATGGATCTGTGTACTCATTACATATCTGTCAATTACAAGCCATGGTTTCCTCTGAGAAGCTGATTCTGGACTCCTAGAATGGTCTTTTTCAAGGGGAAAGGTGGGTTTTCCGTATGACAAGTACCACCTGACAACCTCCAGCTTCCCAGCTTTCGCCAAGGTGCACTAGAAGAAATATCAAATTCTTATATTTTTGTTTGGGAGCCTAGCCTATAAGGGTTGAACCATCTCTCCAGCCTATCAACAGCAAATTCTTGCAGCCATTCGTTGCCCACTTTGTGTGTTATATAGAACTCTGTAATTGAAGTCCTTAATATAAGACTAATTTCCTTCCTATCTAATTTCTATTCAAAATGATGACATCCATTGCTTCTGAAACTGTATTACAGCATCTTGTCTAGACAAAAAGCAAAAGTCACAGAACTTGCTAACAACTTTCATGAATATGTTCTGACCAAAGTACAGTTTATCACCAAACATCCAGAAATATATATATTAGTTGTCTAACGCTGCTTTAATGAATGGATAACAGCCTAGAGGCACAGGAATTCATTAGTTTAGATGACTTAAGGTTGGGGTTTCCAAAGACCTCACATGGAGCCACCAGTAGTCTACTGGAGACTTTACCTGTTTTGGCCGCTAGAGGGCACCACTATCCTTGCCTTGACCTTTTTTAGACCGAAATTGTCAAAGTATCTTGGCTGTTGATCCTTTTTCTGACTCTTTAGTTTTCTCTTCCAAAGTCATTAGGACCCTTGTGACACCATTATCCCACTCACAGAACACACAAGATGATCTTATCTCAAGACCTCAACACTGTAGAATCAGATATGGAAAGACCAGGACTTCAAGCCCAGCCTTGCCTTAACAGTGAGTTTGAGGTCAGCCTGGCTTACCAGAGTCCTACCTAAAAACAAACAAACAGACAAGAAATTGATGAATGAATAAAAATTAAACATATATAGAAAAAAGAACTATCATGATAAACGGACATCAACAAAGTCAGCTTAGACATTTAGTAGTAAGGTCATTTCCAGACACTAGATCTCATTGGGACATGGCCCATCATATCACTAGTTTACTTAAAGTAAATTACCTAATTTTCACTTGCTCTTTTCCCCCCAAACAGGAATTATTTACCATTTCAAAAGGAAAGATTAATGCTAGGGCAGGAAAGATGGCTCTGTTTTATGAGCACTGCTGCTTTTAGAGGACCTGTGTCCAATTCCTAGCACCCACATGTGGGCTCACAACCATCTGTACGTCTATTTCCAGAAAATCCCAGGCCATCTTAGTCCCACATAGCCCCACATCTGCATGTCTAACTGACATCTGAGCACTCAGAACATATATATATATATATATATATATATATATGTGTGTATGAAAATAATATAGTAAAAAGTTAAATTAAAATGGAAATTTAACATTTAGAACTTCCTTCCTGCAGGAAGAGTCGCTGATCAAGAGTAGCGATTCTATTGGCCTCCTGAACGTAGGTGTCAGTCGAGGGGCTAGAAGTCTATGGGACCTCTGGCAGCGGAACCAGTATTTTCCCTTAGTACACAAATGGACTTTGAGAGCCCATTCCCTATGAAGGAACACTCTCTCAGCCTAGATACAATGGAATGGCCTAGGTCCTGCCCCTAAAGATGTAACAGATATTGATGGTCACCTATGGGAGGACTTACCCTCCATGAGGAGTGGATGGGGGTTTGTTGGGGAGGAAGGGGTGGAGAATAGAGGATGGCATGGAGAGAGAACTGGGATTTGTATTTAAAATAAGATTATTTTAATTTAAATAAAAATTAATTTTACAGAAGAAACAAGAAAAAAATGACTGGTGAGTCTAAGTCTCTTTCAAGGGCTACATCAAATAGCAATAATAATAACACTTCCTCTTCTTTTTGTTTCTGTTTCTATTGGTTCATTTATGTTAGTTAACTGTCACAAACAAATCTCAATGTTTCCCAAAATAATATACAAACAAAGGAAAAGTAACCAGGAAAGTCTATTTATTTCTATAAACTGCATGTGACATGACCGAAAGCCAGCTACCAAGCACACAGTGTCAGGTCTTTGTCCTTAACACAATGGGGAGCTTGGCTGTTCCTTGTTATCTGAGGTTCAACCCCAAACTCTACACTTGTAGACTAATTTGGAAAATTGGAGTGGGGAAAAGAGAGCAAAGGGATTGAGTGAAAGGGGAACAAGTGAGGAGTAGATACCTACCCATTAGTCTGTTTGCACAAAAGACTGAATTCTCAAAGAGAGGGGAAGAAAGAAAAGCAAAATCAAGATAATCCCAAATCTTTTTCCCAACATCTAAAACCAGAACCATCTTTGTAGATCTCCCAAAGTTTCACTAGTGCCTGATTTCTCTGTAACCCTAAAATGTCTCCCTCTATTATGGTATCTCCTTTCTTGTTTTCTTCTATTCTTCCCCAAACTCAACTTTCTGCTCGCTCATATCCTACTCACCCCACCTCTACTCTCCTTCTCATTCTCCTAGATCCATTCCCCTTCCTCCAATGCTCCCAATAGGCTCATAATACATCAGAATATTGGACATGTTTGCACCCACTGGAAGAAACATTGCTCGCTAATCCACAAGGAGAGGCTTAGACCCATTCTACACCCAATCGAAGAAGGGATGGGAAGAACACAATATAAAAACACAATCAACAACAGAAAAAGCAATAAGACAGCACCAGAGTCTAGGGACTCCACACTAACAAGACCTGAATATCCAAACACAGATGAAGCAGAAGAGAATGGCCGTAAAAACAACTGCATGAAAATGATAGAAGCCCTCATAGAGAATATGGGAAAATTCCTTAATGAAATTGAAGAAAAAAACAATCCAAAGAATAGAAACAAACAATTCTCTTAAAGAAAACCAAGAAAAATAATCAAACATATGAAGGAAATAGTTCAAACATGAAAAATTAAATGCAGACAATAAGCAAAACAAGGGCTGAAGTAAAATAGAAAAGCTGTGTATAAGATCACGAACTATAGATGCAAGTAAAACCACAGAATAAAACACATGGAAGAGAGAATCTCGGGCATTGAATACACACTAAGAGAAATAGACTCATTGATCAAAGAAAATGTTTAAGCAACAATCGATAACAAAAAATATCCAGGAAATATGGGACAACGTGAAAAGGCCAAACCTAAAAATAATAGGTATAGAAGAAAGGGAAAAGACCCAACTCAAAATGCAGAAAACAGATTCAACAGTATCATAGAAGAAAACTTGCCCAACCTAAAGAAAGACATGTCAATGAAAGTACAGGAACTCTACAGCACACCAAAAAGAGTGAAAACAAAATTTCCATTGCCACACAATAATTAAAACTCCAAACACACAGAACATAGAAGCAATATAAATAGCAAATACGAAAGACATCAAGTAACATATAAAGGCAAACCTATTAGAGTTATAACTGACTATTCCCTGAAAACACTGAAAGTCAGTAGGCCCTGGATAGATATTCGAACAACTATAGGAGACCCCGGATGCCAACCCAGATAACTGTACCCAGCAGAATTTTCAATCAATACAGATGCAGAAAACAAAATAATCTATGATATAAGCAGATTTAAACAATACATACCCACTAATTTAGTCCTACAGAATATATTGGAAGGAAAACTCAAACCCAAGGAATTTAACTACAACCAGAAAAACATATGCAAGAGATAATCCCAGCTTACCAACAGCCAAAAGATAAATGGGGTAGAAATTCACACACAATTCCAAACCAACAACACATCCAAAGCAAAATAGAATGAACAATCAATGTTCATTAATATCCCTCAATATTAATGGTATTTACTCACCTATAAAAAGCACTGGCTAACAGAAAAGCTCTTGAGAAAAGAGTGGCCCTGAGAATTCTGTCTATACTTCCACAACCAAGCAAAGCTCGATGGACAAAATTGGGTACTGCAAACAGAAAAACCATGGAATCCACAAACTGAATGTGAAATTTTTATTCACTTCATATTGCTTTTGGTTAACAGAGATGGATACACCCATAGACACAAGAGGAGGACTTCAATCCTCCAGATCTCCAGTTACAGATGTTTGAGAATTCACCCATGGATGCAGAGAGCTGAACTCAAGAAATGATCCCCTGCAGGAGCACCAATTGCTTTGGCCATCAAAGTCAACCCTCCAGTCCCCACACACTGAGTTTGGAAAAAAAACTGTCTCCTTTCTCTTCTCTGTCTCTTGTAAGCAAACATGCATGTCTGTTTCATCCTTGGCTCTCAATCCTTCATCATATAATCTGCTCAGTCTTGTCCAGACAGGTTCCTCAAAGAAACCCTGCAGGGAAGTCCTTGGGGCAAGAAACTGAATGGAATCTCAGTATCCAATTCAATGGATAATAAGCAAACCAGTCCAGTTACTGGGGACAGTATCTGGGAATCCATTGATCCCCATGATTCAACTCATTTAGAGGGAAATTAAAGGGCTGAGACCCCATGCTGTCTTTCCCCAGATACTCTGTATACACTAATGAGGTTCTGCAGTCTACCCAGGTGGCCTTGGTAACCTGGCTGGCTGCTGCTTCTGGAATACACCTGTAGGTCACAGCTGAGAGAATCCTATGATTGCTTGAAGCGTTTGGGAGGGGGCTCCAGTAAAGAGCTGTGAGCAGATGCCAAGGAGCTGAATGCTTCAGCCAACAAGTGGGGATGGGAGCCCACCATTTTCTTCCAGCTTGAGGTCTCAGGAACCTCAGAAGCATGAGCAGTGATGAAATCCAGTGCCTTGGTTTTCAACTGCCCTGCACTGTGGAGGTCAGCTAGGATGAGCGTGTGGGCTGCATTCTCCACAGAGAGATCCCTGCCGAGGGCATCCTCACACATGACCTTCAAATGCTCCAGGCCATACTTGTCAGCAGCTGCCAGGACAGCATCTGCCATGCTGTGGAGGTCTGATGCCTTCCCGGTGTAAATGAATTCCATCATGGCCTTGAAAACTTGCGGCTCCAGATCCAGGATCTCAACGCGGTTTTTTCTGCTCTCCTCCATGTCCTTTTCAAACATAGCTCTGAAAACTGGAGAGCGAGCTGCTAAGATGGCCTTGTGAGCCCCGAATTCCTGGCCAGCTACCACTAGGCTGCAGTCTGTGAAGACAGAATTCTCCCACAGCTGTCCTAGGTCATCTGCCACCGTGCTCCTGGGAACCAGGATACCTGGGACCTTGCTAGCCTTGGAGTTGATGAGGGAGTCTTGGACTGCCAGGTCCACATCGCATAAGACAGTGAGTTCATTGTCTGGGAGAAGCCAAGACTCCAGACTCAAGAGCAAATCTCGATGGATGAACTTTGTGAATCCCCAGTGTTGATTTGGCGTGAACTTGAGGAAACCTGGGGTTATCATACCATTGGTTTTCTCTCCGTCGACACTCCTGATCCAAAACTGGAGCCTTGCCCGTACTGGACTCTTTGGGCAGCTGAGCAATGTTAGGTGAACTGACAAGTAATCTTGGCTGTCTTCCTCGATCCCGTTTGTCCGTACTTTCAAACACCATTTGTCGTTGACACTGGATCCAGAAGAGAAGGTTGGACTTTTAATGGCTTCTCCTATTTCCTGAAGCAAGAATCTGAAGTTGCTTATGGTCCAACTGTAGGAAAATTTCTGCACACTGATCTCTGTGTAGCCCCATCTTTCGGCTGCCCTGTCTTCTATCATACCTACTGAGGTAGTTTGAAAGTGAACCTGGATCCAACTGAAGAAATAGGACTTTTTCTTCTTCAACCTGGGGTCACAATTGCAGAGATCTGTAACAAGGAAAACAAATCCTGAGAGACTCATATTGGGGTTCAAGCGTTAAGATGAAGAACAGCGAGGCAAAGCAGTCAAGCCACTAGCTCTTGCCTCCTCATCAGACTCCATGAGCTCTCAACAAACATCACACTGCTGCCTCTCCTCAGCTTAACTGGAGATAACCCTAGGACTGACTACTGAAGATGCCACTCATAATTTATTATACTCTAGTGCTGGGATAAAAGACATTAGCTCTGTTACTTCTTTAATTTGGTTTAATCTCATGTAGTCCTGGGTATACTTGAACACAAAGAGAACCATCTGTCTTTGTCTCCTGAGTCCTCAGAAGAAAGGTGTCTGTGTGGTTTCTCTGGGTAACTAATATGGGTACTTTCCTATTTTGATCTCCAGTGGCTTCAGAAATTGTAAGCTATATCTATACTGCCAGAGAGAGCTTTTAGTCTTTTATTTCTGTTTTCCCCTCTGTTCCCATGTCTATGGGGCTGGAATCTTGGATATCTCTTTGAAACTTTCCATTAAGATTTCAAAATTAGTTTCAAAGAAGAGAGTTTAGGTTACTATGGAAAGTTACATAACTCAGATTTCTTTTATAGATTGAATCTTACGTCAACAGGTAACTATGTTGACAATTTTACTCAAATGTTGAATTATATGGAACATCTTACACACTTGTATCCAAAAGTGTTGTACCAGGGTTCTCTACAGCAACAGAATATACGGAATGAACTTCTCTGTGTGAAGAAAGGAGATTCACTAGAATGACTTAGGGCTGCATTCCTTTTAATCCCACAATGTCAGTTGTGAAGGAAAAGTATAAGAATCCACTACTTACTCAGTCCAGGAGATTGTACGTGTCTGGTGATCTTCAGTATATGCTGAAATTCAAATAAGCATTCTCTAATGGGAGTGAAGCAATGGACTTGCTGAAAGGTGAGTGCAAGACGACAGAGTGCTGCAACTTCCTTCTAGCATGTCTTTTATATGCTTCTAGGAGAAGGTGTATCCCAATTTAGGGTGTGTTTCCTAGCCTAAGATCTGGAATAAAGGTGTGTGTCTTTAGGCCTGATGCTTCTGTTCTTATGCTTGTGTTTTCTACCTTCAAATTCAGTATTTCAAATGGATCTCCTACTCTAACTCATGCAAAACTTTCCTCACAGTTATGCCATCCATTTTAGGACTTTTTAGTTAATTCCAGGGGTGGTCTATTTGGGAAGCAAGTATAACCATGACAAGTGCATTTTGCCTGACCGAATTATTCTTCTATGAATAAAGAAATGATTTCACTTCCTACACAGTTGTTATTTACTCTTCTCATGTTGTTAAATATTCCTACCGTCCCACTGTGGTGGCATATACCTTTAATCCCATCACTTAGGAGTCACAGGTAGGCATTTCTCTGTTAGTTCAAGGACAACTTGGTATCCAGAGATAGTTCTACAGCCACCAGAGCTGTTACACAGAAATCCCTGTTTGTGAAAAAAGTAATCTTACCATGAACATGATCCAGGAAGAGGACTTTTTTTCTGTCAGTGTTCACAATATGGAGCTCAGGATGGAAGAATCCATTTATGGTGGGCATTCATCAGAGACAAGCAGGATCCTGTGAAAATGGCTGTCACCTTTTCTACCTTTCATTCCATCCAAACTCACTGTCCCAGGGATGGCTCCACCAAATTTCACTGGTGGTCTTGCCCTTCCTCTTCTGTTAATCCTCCTTGAACACAAATTCTGATCCACTTAAGTGTGTGCTATCAGAAGTCCCTAAAGGCCACTTATTTTGCTCATGCTTGTTACCAGAACAAAGCTTCTCATTACCTCATAATTTTCATCCCTCACTTGTAAGTCTGTCTTCTTCAATCTTTGACCTCCCAGGTTTACTCTGCTAGACTTAAAATTGTAAAAGCATTCTGGTTTGCAAGGGGTTCAGAATATATTCAACAGTTACTGAACTGCCTCTTCCTTCAAATATGGAGTCTTGAAATTAACAAATATAATCCCTTCAAAGGAATGTTTTCTGAGATGGAATATCTATTACCCTGACTCTGAATCCACCTAGTGAAAAATCACCTATGTTATTAAATTACCACCTGCTATAATTCTACCAAATTAAAAAAATAAACAATCAAAACCAATTGATTGAATTATCTTCTACTGACAGATAAGTAGAGTTGTAGCCAGATTTACAGAGAGTCAGACTGGGAATGGCTGTGCTGATTCAATCAATGAACCTATTTCCCTATAGTCTAGGCTTAGAGATACTCTCCAAGATAAGATAACTGGAGAGACATCAAAAGTACAGAGAATTTTGATCAACATGCTACAATAGGAAATCCATCTAAATCCCCTCCCTCCATCGTTTCTGTTGAATAGAGTCTGCGTTTCATGGAAACTAGAATAATCTCTCACTTTAGGGGCCAAAAAATAAGCATGGAAGTTCTGTGGTTGAACAGGACAGAATCTTCCACTCCACAAGGGAGTATATGACCTACTGAGACTCAATGTAAGTGATTGACAGGAGAAGGATTTAGGATATTCATTAACGACTCTCATAGATGGGGCTGAAATACTTTTTTTAGGCATGATCATCTGAGAGGCAGGGAAAAGACCACCACTACAGTTTGTTGGAGTCATCCGGGGACTGTCGTTCTGGATAGTATATAGGGTAAGAAAGAGGAAAGCCACCATAAGGACTTCCTGGTTCTGCTTCACCCTCACCATATATGGGCACTTTATCTGATGTCAACACTGTGAAAACTAAGACCACTGACTTACTCAGGAGAATCCTTCTTCCCTGATGCTGTTTATAGCAGCACTCATTGTAAACCCACTTGAGATGGGTATTCTTGGTTCTCAACTTGGCAATGTCTGGAATAACAATACTCAAAAATGCAGAGCACACCTGTGAGAAATCATTGCTTAAGTTGAAGTAAACAGATCCACTTGAAATGGTTACTTTTAAGGGAAGAAAACACACACTCTTAATGTTGATCTAGAGGCTGGGAGGACAACTTTACTTCGGCCCTGAATTTTATTAATTATTACACATTATTCATTACCTACATATTCCTCTTGATGAGCATGTCTCTGCTCAACTATGACTAAAAATTATGCAAAACTGAAATTGTGCTTTTTCTTTTATTTATTTTTTGTTTGTTTTAGTGTTTAGAGATTAAGTCACTCAAAGAAAAATCAGCCTCATCTCAAATAAGTGATTCCCTTGATCCACTTAAACTCCCTGAGTATTCCAGGCAGCCACTGAAGATTGCTTTTATGTCCTGAATATAATTTACAGCAGGACACCAGTGTTTCCTGCTTCAGAATCTCTCCTTTGGGGACAGGGTCATATTTGAAGGAGTTGACATTGGGTTAGGGGTTGATTGAGATTGTCTTTGTTTTGTAGAGGGAATCTCATTTAGTATCCAAAGACACAGCTATCAAACTAAGTAGATTTCTGCCACCTCAGTTTCCCAATGCAGGCCTAGGTCAGCAAGGGGTGCTTAGAATATCACATTTATTACATATAGAGAGAAAACATACTTATTTTGACACATTTCTAGTGAATTCGTGTTCAAAAACCCTTCCTGTACATAAGCAATTCTCCAAATTTTATATAAATTAGAAACAATCTTATTTTACCTATGAATCCCAGTTTCATCTCCCTCCCATTCTGCAATTACCCTCACCGACCCCCCCCATCCCATACCCCATCCACTCCCCAGGGAGAGTGAGGCCTTCAATGAGGGAATCATAAAATCTGTCAAGCCCCCCCTTGTTTCTGGGCTAAGAGAGTATCCCTCCATGGGAAATGGGCTCCTGATGTCCATTTGTGCACTCGGGATACATTCTGGAGAAAGAGTCACATAGGCTGGCAACAGAGCAGAGACATCCCCTGCTCTCATTGTTAGGAGTCTCTTTTATTCTCTTGATGAAACTTGCTTGCTTACCTAGATTTTTGACTTTTTTCATTCCTTCCCTTTTTGTTTACTTTATTTTTTCTACTTACATTTTCACGTCTTGGACCATTTTGATTTCATTCTTTCAAATGTTTGTTTTCAGGTCTTTTAAATGGGATTTATTAATGTACTTTATTTTTGTTTGCTTTATCCTTGGTTTCTTTAAAGAATTTATGTACCTCTTGTTAAGGGACTCTATTGTCATAAAGTTGGTTGTAAGGACTTTTACTTGTGCTTCAGCTGTGTTGGAATAGTCAGAGCTTGCTGTAGTGTAATATCAGCCTCTAGTGAAGACACAATGACCTGGTTGTTATTGAGTTTTGTTTCGGGTTTTGGGGGCTGGGTGTAGTTTTCTTATGCTTTGCTTTGCTTTTACACTGGCATCTGGGATGTTGGGATTTCGGGGATTATAGGTCTAGGTACTGGCTTCTGGAGTTGTCATGTTGCAGAGCTGTTCTGACTGTTGGTGTTCATTTTCTCTCTGGCAAGCGTGTGATTGATTGCTCTATGCTCTCTGGTAGGAGTTTCTCTTTGGACTTGATAGTTTTGGCAACTTGGACTTCTAGGTAAAAAGTGTTTCTGAGTATTGGCATCTGACACATAGAAATGGACTTGGGATAGAGGTCTGAAGGAATCATAGGAGGGAGTAGAGCACTGTTGTACCAGAATCTGCTTATTTTGTCTCCTTGGAATAGGAAGATACAGTGAAGAGAGATAGCCCCAGAAGGTCTGCTATAGCATTGCAGATGAGACTGTGGTTGGATCTAGAGGAACAGAAGGAGAAGGTGAAATCTGTAGAAAGTTTGCTTGCATCCCTGGCAGGATTGGTTAATCTGGACTATCAGGGAGTTTGTGATATGTCTCCTCTTGTTTAGGTATTGTGTTTATACAGATATTTTACCAATAATAGTCAAAACTTACAATTAGATTAGTTAGGATTTCTAGATATACAGAGATATATTTGAGATGATAGGTATTCTTCAAACATTTCAAAGACCTGCAGAAATATGGCATTTAAATGGTTTAGGGTTTTTCTTGGCAGTGAGACACAACTGCTTCTGGCACACCAATTACATCAGAAAGGAGGATGGGCATCGAAGAAACTCATTATAGAGTTTGCTTTCAACATGTCAAGATTAGCCATATGAGCAAGAAACTGCTCTTGCCTGGACTGTTTGTTGCTGTATAAACTGGACATGCAGGACCCACAAGAAAATAACTGCTGAACTTACAAAACAAGACAGTACTGAAGGGTTCCAGTTAAAATGGAGAAGTGTGCTAGACACACTGTGACCTATAGGCTGAAGATAGATGCTCAAACATTAAAGAGGAACTTTGGGTGACTGTCCAGGTAGAGAGAAGTCTCTGTCAATTCTAGAGTTTATATATTATCCTTCTATGGTCTTTGATAGAGTTGAAGATAGTTTTGGTTATAGTTTTCCTCAGTTATTGTAAAAAATAATTATCTTTCTTTTTATTTAGACAAAAAAAGAGGAGATGATGAGGAATGTACTGTGTATGTTAACTTATTGACTAGTAAATAAAATATGGTTTGGCCAATGAATAGCAAGTTAGGCAGGACTAGGAGTCAAATAGGATTCTGGGAAATGTAGTAGAGAAGTAATGATCCAGACAGGAAGTGACATAGCAAGGAAACTCATATTGAAGCAAAGGAGAAACAGGAAGGGCCCTCTTTTCCCCTGGGCTCCTGTTCCAGTGGCATGATGTGATCCACAGACATGGAGGGACATCAATAAGGCATCCGATAAAATAGTCTTATAAAATATGTAGATTTATGATAATGAAGACTGAGCTAGCAGATGAGAATCCTAGTCATTGGCCAAGCAGCATTGTACCTAATACAAGTTTCTGTGTATTCATTTGGATGTAACTCGGGCAGGCGGCTGGCATAAAGCTCCCACGTGGCAGGAGGGCTCCATGGCTTTTGGCGGAAAGATTTATCATAAGAGTGCCTCCTAAAGAGGAGGAGGGAATTTAGAAGGGGATGGTCTGTGGAATCCACAGGAGATTGGGTGGGGGGCAAGGGAATGAAGGGCACAGCTGGTGTTGTATTACAGAGCTGGGAGTAGGACTGGGCATTGAAGCTGAGGGAACCCAGGGAGAAGGGAAGATCTGCAGAAACCTCTCCATGTCCTCTGGCAGGCATGGTCTAGAGCTGTGGTTTTTACCTGTGGGTTGCGGCACATTGGGGATCTAAGAATGCTTTCTTATGGAATATTACATATTCTACATATCAGATATTTACCTTATGTTTCACAATGGTAGCAAAATTATACTTCTACATAGCAAGAAAATAATGTTAGGGTCACCTGAAATGAGCATCTCTATTAAAGGATCCCAGCATTAGGAAGGTTGAGGACCTCTGGTCTAGAGATTGTGGATTATTCATCACTCAATCCCCTGCAACATTTTCACTACAAATGAGACTTTGGCAAGCTTGGACCAAAACCTCCTCTATGTCAGATGGTGTATGATCTCTCCACTTTTAGATGCTCTTCTCAGTTTTCTTAAGAACGTGATGGGGTGTGTTGCACTCTGCCAATATTAAGTGCTAAGAAGGAAGAGAGGCTGTCTGATGCTGGTGTGGCAGTTAGGAGTCTGCACACACATGCACAGCTTAACAGAGATGGAAGGACAAAAATAGGGTTCTGTAAACAGAAACACTACTGGAATCCATAAACTGATTTAAACTTTTTATTCATTTCTTATGAGTTTGGGTAGAGTTTTGTATACTTTAGTTTGACTACGGCAGAGTTAAGCCCAGCCCTCTTCTCCAACCCCATTATAATTCATTTACAGTTGTATTCATGCCTGAACAACCATAATTAATTTCCCCAGATTTGGTGTATACAATCCAGAGATCCCTTTCCTACCAGGAGTCATTGGTAAAAACACTGGCTGGTTCTTCTGGAAGATATAAGGTCACTGTTGCAGATGACATCTTAGTTGAAGATTGTTGCATTTGTTTTTGCTGTGAAACATTGTTTAATGAGGCAAAGATGTGTTGCATTCTTTAATATTACATTTGTTTAACTCTGTGAAGATGTGATACTTTACCTGTCTAAAACACCTGATTGGACTACAAAAGAGCTAAATGGTCAATACCTAGGCAGAAAGAGAAATAGGGAGGACTGTCAGGCAGAGAAAATAGAGAGTAGGAGAAATCTGGGAAGAGAAGAAAGAGAAAAGGAGAGAGGACCTCAGGGTACTTCCACCCATCTACAAAGCAAGCCATGGAGTAATATGTAAAGAAAGGTATATAGAATAAAGACAAAAGCCCAAAGGCAAAAAGTGGATGGGTAGTTAATGAGAGTTGGCTAGGAACCAGCCAAGCTAAGCCCAGGCATTCATAAGTAAGAATACGACTACACGTATTTGGGGTGTGAGTGGGAGAATCCCAAAAAACAAAGACCAAAGTGTAAAACCAACCAACTATAGACCACAGCTAACCAGGGTTTTAGGACCTCTTCAAACATTTGAAAGGAAGATCCAGAAGAGGGTCTAATGAAGATGCCTATAGGGGTTTGCCCAGTAAACCTGTAATGGTGGCCACATCCCTTAGGGCATTGATTTAAGCAGAAGGACGAAAAAAGAAGGAAAAGAAGCCACACCTCAAGCTTCCCTCTTTCTGCTTCCTGCCTGCCCAAAGGGGTATAGCCACTATTACAGGTTCACTGGCAAGACTTCTCCAGATGCCAGGGAACAGTATGGTTCTGATAGCAAGTGAGGATGTCACCCAGCCGTTAATGTACACTATGGATCTCAGAGACCTCAGAAGCATGAGCTGTAATAAAATCCAGTAACTATGCTTTAAGATACTCTGCATTGTGGATGTCAGCCAGGATGAGTGGGTGGGCAGCATTCTCCTCAGAGCGGACCCTGCAGATGGCATCCTCACACATGACCTTCAAATGCTCCAGGCCATACTTGTCAGCAGCTGGCAGGACAGCATCTGCCATGCTATGGAGGTCTGGTGCCTTCCCAGTGTAAATGAAGCCCATCATTGCCTTGAAGCCTTTCAGTTCCAGGTCATGAATCTCAACTCAGTTCTTTATGTTCTCCTCTTTGTCATGTTCAAACATGGCTCTGAAAACTAGAGAGTGAGCTGCTAAGATGGCATGGTGTGCCTGGAATTCCTGGCCAGCTACCACAGGGCAGCACTCTGTGCAGAGGAAATTCTCCCACAGCACAGCTAGCTCATCTGCTGCCGAGCAACTTGAAACCATGATCTGGGTGACATTTTCAGTCCAAAAATGCAGGACCATGTTCCTCTTGTAGAGGAGGGTAAGCTCATTACCTGGATGAAGCCAATGTGCATAGGAAAAGAGGAAATCTGGAAGGATGAACTTTTCTGAATACCCACTGTTAGTCTGGAAAGGACCTAAAGACTCTTGGATTCATCACACTTCGGGTTTTCTCTCCTTAGGTGCTTATGATCCAGAACTGGAACTTTGCCCAAACATAACACTCTGGAGAACTGAGCAACACTAGGTAAACTGGCAGGTAACCTGTGCTTTCTTTGTCTACCACTTCAGGTGTACTCTCAAATACCATTTCAGTTTGTGATTGACTCCTGATGAGAAAGTTGGACTTTTAATGGCATCCTGAATATCCTCCAGAGAAAAAAGGAAGTGGCTGATGGCCCAACTGTAGGAGAATCTCTTTCAGTTTTGACTGCCTGGACCCTGACATTTTTGCAGGTAGCAGTTTGGATGTTGGACAGGATCCAAAATGAAGAACTAGGATTTGTTTTCTCTTTGCCCTGTGGGACACAATCAGACACATTTTAGATATTTAGTATCTGTTTTCCCCTCTGTTCTCGCTTCTATGAGTCTCTCTGAAATTCTCTTTCTAATATTTCAGTATTAGTTTCAAAGAAGACAGTCTACACTATTTGGGACAGTTACATTATTCCATTTTTTTCAAGATTGAATGTTAGGTCAATGGGTAACTGTTTTGACAATTACACACAACTGTGGAATCATTTGGGACCTTTTATACACTCATATAAAATGTACTAGGTTTCTTTAGAGTAACATAACAGATAAAATGAATCTATATATGAAGAAAGGAGACTCACTAGAATGACTTATGGCTGCAGTCCTGCTGATCCCACAATGTGTAACTGTGAAGTAAAAGTTCAATAATTCAGTATTTAATCAGTCAAGGAGATTTGACCTGTCACCTGCTCTTCGGTATCTGCTGCAATCCCCAAGAAGTTTCTCTAATTCCACTGAAGAAATTGACTTGCTGCAAAGTGAGGGCAAACAGGCAGAGACCAACAGCTTCCTTCTTCAGTGTCCTTTATAAGCTTTCAGAAGAAAGCGTGGCCTAATTAAATGTGTGTCTTCTGGCTTCAGGATCAGAATGAGCCAGGTGGTAGCTGTGCACACCTTTAGTCCGAACATTTGGGAGTCAGAGGCAGGTGGATCTCAGTGAGTTCCAGGCCAGCCTGATCGGTACAGGCAGTACAGGACAGCCTCTAGATATCAAATAAGAGGCTTAGGGATGTTTCCCCTTCTAGAAAGTGAATAGTAAAATGGTTCCCACATCTTTCATCTCTTTCTTCTTGTCTTTGTGAGACTCTCTATGCCTAGAAAACCCTCATATATGATAAATGATTCAGTCAGCTCAGAAATTGCCAAAGCAGCCCTCCATAACTCTGGCTCATTCCTCAGAACTATTCATCTATCAGTTGGTTTTGAGTTATTCAGTTTTGTTTCTCTACCTAGATTTCCTGAAGGTGGCTGAAAAGTGTCATCTGAGTCTCTTCACCAGGTGGGTTAGGTTCATTCAGGTCCCTCCTACCTCAAATCTGTTATTTGAAAAATCTGTGTTTGACCACTTCCAGACACTCCATTTGCAACAGAGATGGCTAAAGGGTGAGCCCAGTGCTCCCTTGAGCTCCTGGAGAGTTGTGTCAGGAAGATGCCCCTCACAGGGAAACTGAGTCCATCTGAGAAGAACCATGGGCTCTGCCCATAAGGTTTCTCATCCCACAGCCAACCACAGCTCTGAATCACCTGTGCTCACCTGTGATGAGTAGTCAGCACCATGACTTACAGAGGAGTTGACAACATGGTAGCAGGCAGTGAATGAGGACAATTTAACCATAACATCATGTTGGAGTCTCATTCGTTTATTTTGATTACTATTTTTCCCTATACTATTCTTATTAATTCTTTGAGAATTTCACTCAAGCATGCAATGAATCTTGATCCTATTCCTATTCCTTCTCAACACCGCCAAGGTACCCCACCTTCTTTTAACTTCATGTCTTCTTTTATTTTACTCTTTTAATGGCAGAGTCCAGTGTGTGATGTCTTTATACACATGTGTGTAACCATCCTAGAACCAGGGACAAACCTAGAAAAAGCTAACTACCCTCCTACTATAAGCTATCCACTGGACACTTGGCTTTTCAAAGATGTGCAAACAGCTCAAAAAGACTGTTGTACTTCCTTTTAAATTTTATTTATTTATTTAAATGCTCTTTGCATTGATGTTTGTGTAGAAATTGTATTCCATATACCAGAGGAGTCCATAAGAGGGTTTAGTTTTCCCTAGGACTAGAAAAATAGATAATTGAGATCTTCCATGTGGGTTCTGGGAACTGTACTTGGTTCTTGTGGAAGAGCAGCCAGTACTCTAAACAGAATTAGAGTCTCACCAGCTCAGTCGCAAGCCCACACACAATATGTAACTAAGCAGTCACTAAAACAAATCTGGTCTCTAAGCAGCTGTGCTAGCTGCCTTGGCATGAACTTGACACAAGCTATGGTCATCTGGAGATGGGAACATCACTTAAGAAAACCCTCCATCAGATTGTATATAGGACTGTGTCTATGGCATTTTCTTGCCCCCCACAATTTTTTTATGCAGACTCTCTATATGCAGCTGGGGCTATCCTAGAAATCACTATGTAGATTAATCTGACCTCTAAGTCACAGAGACCTGTCTGCCCCTGCCTCATGAGTTATGTGAACTCACAGCTGCCTAAGGCATATTCTTTCTGTTGTTTACTTAAAAATTTTATTTTTCATTTAACTTACCAACCCTAGTACCCCCTCCCTCCCCTTCTCCTACCTCCCTGCCTCTTCCGTTTCACTCCCACCCTTGTACACTCTTCAGAGGGGTAAGACCTACTTTGGGGAGTCCACAAAGTCTGGCCTACTAAGTTTGCATACCATGCCCCTCCCTGCTGTATCAAGATGGAACATACTATCCCACCAAAGGGAATGGGTTTCAAAAAGCCAGTTAATGCACCTGGGATAGGTCCTAGTGCCATTGCCAGTCCTACCACAGTAGATCAAGTCACATAACTGTCACTCATATTCAGAAGGTCTAGTTCAGTCCCAAGCAGGTTCCCCAGCTGTCAATCCATTGTCTCATAGTCCATGAGCTCCCACTAGCTCTGGTCAGCTGTCCCTGTGGTTTTCCCCATTGTGCTCTTGACTTCCCTTGTTCATATGATGCCTCCACCCTGTCTTCAGCTGAACTCCAGGAACTCTGCCCAGTGCTTGACTGTGGATCATTGCAACTGTTTCCATCAGTTACTGGATGTAGGCTCTATGATGACAATTAGGGTAGTCACTAATCTGGTTTAAGGGAAAGGCCTCCTCAGAAACACTCTTCACTATTTCGAGGAGTCTTAGGTGGGGGTCATCCTACTGGAGTCCTAGGAATTTCCATAGCACCAGGTTTCTCTCTAACCCCATAATGTCTCCCTCTAACAAGATATCTCTTTCATTGCTCTCCCTCTTTATTCCTCCCCCAACTTGGTCTTCTTGATCCCTCATATTTCCATCTACCATCACCTCCCTTCTACCCCCTCCAAGTTGACCCAGGAGATCTTAACTATTTTCCCTTCCTGGAGCCCTCCATTCGTGTCCCCCTTAGGGTCTAACTTTTTTCCTAGCTTCTCTAGGGTTGTGGACTGTAGTCTGGTTATCCTTTCCTTTACATCTAATACCCACTCATGAGTGAATACATACAGTGCTTGTCTTTCTGGGTCTGGCTTACCTCACTTAAGAAGTTTTGTTTTCTACTTCTGTCCATTTGAGTGCAAATTTCATGGTGTCATTGTTTTTTACGGCTGAGTAATACTCTATTGTGTAAAAGTATCACATTATCTTTCTCCATTCTCTGATGATGGGCATCGAGGTTGTTTTGAGGTTCGGGCTATTACTAATAATGCTGCTATGAACATAGTTGTACAAATGTCCTTTGACATAATTGTGCATCCTTTGGTCATATGCCCAAGAGTTGTATTGCTGTCTTGAGTTAGATTAATTCCAAGTTTTCTGAGAAACCGCCATATTGATTTTCAAAGTGGCTGTACAAGTTTGCACTTTCTCCAGTAATGAAAGAGTGTTCCCCTAACTCCACATCCTCTCCAGCATAAGCTCTCATCAGGGTTTTGTTTTTTTTTTATGTATCTTAGCCATTCTAATAGGTGAAGATTATATCTCAGTCATTTTGATTTGCATTTCTATGCTGACTAAGGATGTTGAGTAATTCATTAAATGGCCATTTGAGTTTCTTCTGTTGAGAATTTCTGTTTAGATATTTACTCCATTTTTAATTGGATTATTGGGTATTTTGGTGTCTAGCTCCTTGAGTTCTTTATATGTTATGGAGATCAGTCCTCTGTCAGATGTGGGGTTGGTGAAGATCTTTTCCCAATCTGTAGCCTGCCCTTTTGTCTTATTGATCATATCCTTTGCTAAGGCAGTTTCTTGACTTACAATCGATATAGAAGTCCACAGTCTATTGGGAGCAGAGCCACCCTTTGTTCCCTACTCCTAGGGTATATAATAAAAGCAAGCCAGTAAGCAGCACTCTTCAGTGCCTCTTCTTTGACCCCTGACTTGCTTGTTCTTCCTGTCCTAACTTCCTCTTGTGATGCGCTATATACTGGAAGCTGAAACAATGCATTTTTTCTTTGGAAAGTAGCTTTTGCTAATGGTGTTTCATCACAGCATTGGAGGACATATTAAGAGAGCAGACTAATGAATTTTAATCAAAGACTAAGAAATTTCATAAATTTTAGTCACATCACTAGAGTTTCACTTTGGTCTTTTACAAATTATATTGAAAGTTTATAACTGTCATCCATATATGGAACACCCTAACATTTTGAACATTTGTCACAGAAACACAGTGAAATGGGATGGCTTCTTGATGGTTCTGGGTTTCTATGGGAAGCCAATGAAGAATGAAGAAAGAAGAGGGAAAGACAGGGAGATGACAATGTAGCTCAGGTGTAGAGAAATAGCCTAGTGTGTGGAAGGTACTGACTCATGTCTCCAAGAAGACTTACACAGGCTCACATGCCAACACCCACACACACACACACACATGCATTTATCCACTCAAAAGGAGAAGAGAAAACAACACTTCCTTTGAACATGTAAAGAGTATCAGAAGCTCATTGAAGCTTTCCATTGATTACTATTCAGATTATTACTATCACTAGGACCATGCTCCCAGAATCCCCTACCTACACATGTGTGTACTGCACTGTGTATAGATATCATGTTTATTTCCTTAATTCAAAGGAGCAACTTTTACCTCACATGGAAATTGAGTAGAAAGTATGGAGTGTTGCACTCACACAGTTCCTTCTTTTAGTGTCATCTTTATTAGTGTGTGCCTGTGTTATAAGTGATATTTCTGTAGTGGTGCACTGAACAGCCTTTACAGTGGCCATACATTCCTGTTTTTTTCTTGAAAGATTCACAGTGTTGCAGGTGTGCCGGTAAGAGTTTAGAAAACAATGCATGCTATGCACCTGTAGCTCTGTAAAGCACTTTCTCTAAGAAGGCCTAGTTAAGTCTCCATTATAAAGTAATTTAAAATAGAAAAAAAGATTCTGATCTTGTTGTTCAGTTACATGCAGCTTGCCCTCATCTGTTTCTAAGATGACTATCTCAATAAAATGATTTGTTGAGTTCTTGGGGAGGAGATTCTAGAGAACACAGATGAAACATAATTGCTATTTCACATGTTGATGCCATTTTACCTTGTAGCATCTCTCAAAATAGGCAGATGACACCAAAGATCAGTGAAATACATTCAATGGTAGTTGTGGATAAACAGGGGGGAAACCAAATGTCACAGGATAGATGTGCAGCTGTCTAATTTGGGGAAGAAGTCATTGTAACTGAAATTCACTCCAGACAGCCTTACAAGACTTTAAAGATACAATATTAATGTCCCGTGGATCTGTGTACTCATTACATATCTGTCAATTACAAGCCATGCTTTCCTCTGAGAAGCTGATTCTGGACTCCTAGAATGCTCTTTTTCAAGGGGAAAGGTGGGTTTTCCATATGACAAGTACCTCCTGACAACACTCCAGTGCTTTTGCCAAGGTGCACTATAAGCAATATCAAATTCTCATGTTTTTGTATGAGAGCCTAGCCTTTAATGGATGAACCATCTCTCCAGCCTATCAACAGCAAATTCTTGCAGCCTTTGGTTGCCCACTTTGTGTGTTTATGTAGAACGCTGTAATTGCAGTCCTTAATACAAGACTAATTTCCCTACCATCTAATTTCTTTTCAAAAGGATGACATCCATTGCTTCTTACACTGTATTACAACATCCTCTCTAGACACAAAGCAAAAGTCACAGAACTTGCTAACAACTTTCATGAATATGTTCTGACCATAGTAAAGTTGATCACCAAACAGCCAGAATAATATGTAATAGTTTTCTAATGCTGCTGTAATGAATGGATAGCAGCCTAGAGGCATAGGAATTCGTTAGTTTAGATGACTTAAGGTCGGGCTTCCAAAGGGCTCACATGGAGCCACCAGTAGTCTACTGGAGGCTTTCCCTGTTTGGGCCACTAGAGGGCACCACTTCACTTGCCTTGGTCTTTTTAGGCCACAATTGTCAAAGTACCTTGGCTGTTGATCCTTTTTCTGACTCTTTAATTTTTTCTTCCAAAGTCATTAGGCCCCCTGTGACACCATGATCCCACACACAGAACACACAAGATGATCTTATCTCAAGACATCAACACTGTAGAATCAGATATGTGAAGACTAGGGCTTCAAGCCCAGCCTTTGCTTAATAATGAGTTTGAGGTCAGCCTGGCTTACCTGAGACCTACCTAAAAACAAACAAACAGACAAGTGAATTAATGAATGAATAAAAATTAAAAATATATAGAGAAAAGAACTATCATGATAAACGGACATCACCAAAGTCAGCTTAGACAAGTAATAGTAAGGTCATCTTCCAGTCTACTAGATCTCTTTGGGACATGGCCCATCATATCACTACTGTACTTAAAGTTATTTTCACTTCATCTTTTACCCCAAAACAGTAATTATTTACCGTTTCAAAGGGAAAGATTAATGCTAGGGCAGGAAAGATCGCTCTGTGTTATGAGCACTGGCTGCTTTTATAGAGGACCTGTGTCCAATTCCTAGCACCCACATGTGGGCTCACAAACCATCTGTAAGTTTTGTTCCAGAGAATCCCAGGCCATCTTTGTCCTACAAGGGCCCCACATCTGCATGTCTAACTGACATCTGAGCACACAGAACATATATATATGAAAAGAAAATAGTAAAAAGTTAAATTAAAATGGAAAATTAGCATTTAGAACTTCCTTCCTGCAGGAAGAGGAACTGATCAAGAGTAGCAATTCTATTGGCCCCCTGAATGTAGGTGTGAGTCGAGGGCCTAGAAGTCTATGGGGCCTCTGGCAGCGGAACCAGTATTTTCCCCTAGTACACAAATGGACTTTGGGAGCCCATTCGCTACGAAGGAACACTCTCTCAGCCTAGATACAATGGAATAGCCTAGGTCCTGCCCCTAAAGATGTAACAGATATTGATGATCCGCTATGGGAGGACTCACCCTCCATGAGGAGTGGATGGGGGATAGTTGGGGAGGATAGGGGGATGGAATTAGAGGATGGCAGGGAGAGAGAACTGGGATTTGTATGTAAAATAAGATTTTTTAATTTAAATAAAAATTAATTTTACAGAAGAAACAAGAAAAAATGACTAGTGAGTCTAAGTCTCATTAAGGGCTACATCAGATAGCAATAATAATAACACTTCCTCTTCTTTTTGTTTCTGTTTCTATTGGCTCATTCATGTTAGTTAACTGTCACAAACAAATCCCAGTGTTTCCCTAAATAATATACAAACAAAGGAAAAGTAGCCAGGAAGTTCTATTTCTTTCTACAAACTGCATGTGACATGACAGAAACCCAGCTACCAAGCACACAGTGTCAGGTCTTTGTCCTTAACACAATGGGGAGCTTGGCTGTTCCTTATTTTCTGAGATTCAACCCCAAACTCTACACCTATAGGCTAATTTGGAAAATTGGAGTGGGGAAAAGAGAGTAAAGAGAGTGAGTGAAAGGGGGACAAGTGAGGAGCAGATACCTACCCATTAGCCTGTTTGCACAAAAGACTGAATTCTCAAAAGAGGGGAAAATAGCAAAATCAAGATAATCCCAAACCTTTTTCCCAACATCTAAAACCAGAACCATATTTGTAAATCTCCCGACGTTTTCCTAGTGCCTGATTTCTCTGTAAGCATAAAATGTCTCCCTCTATTATGGTATCTCCTTTCTTGTTTTCTTCTATTCTTCCCCCAACTCAACTTTCTGCTCCCCTTCTCATTCTCCTAGGTCCCTCCTCCCTCCTCCTGTGCTCCCAATATGCTCAGGAGATCTTGTCCCTTTCCCCTTCTCCAGGGGACCATATATGTCTCTCTTAGGGTCCTCCTTGTTTACTACCTTCTCTGGCAGTGTGGATTGTAGGCTGGTAATCCTTTATGTCTAAAATACACTTATGAGTGAGTACATACCATGTTTGTCTTTTTGTGATTGGGTTACATCGCTCAGAATGGTTTCCTCTAGTTCCATCATTTTCCTGCAAATTTCAAGATTCCATTGTTTTTTTTTCCTGCTGTATAAATGTACCACATTTCCTCTATCCATTCTTCAGTTGAGGGGCATCTAAGCAACAGAGGAGAGGCTACCTTAAAAGCTGTCCCCTGATAATGAGATTGATGATTGACTTATATGCCACATGATAGCCCTCATCCAGCAGCTGGTGGAAGTAGAAGCAGACACCCACAACTACTCACTGAACTAACTGAACTGGAATCCAATGCAGAGAAGGACGAGCGATATGCACAGGGGACCTGACCAAGCTGGTGAAACCCACAGAAACAGATGACCCAAACAACAGGGAGCTCTTGGTTCCCAGACTGATAGCTAAGATACCAGCATGGGACTGATCCAGATCCCAGGAATGTGGGTTTCATTGAGGAGACCTTGGAAATCTATGGGACCTCCTGTAGATAAGTTCAGTACTTATCCCTAGCATAGGAGTGGACTTTGGGAGCCCATTCCACATAGAGGCATACTCCCTGAGCCTAGACACACTGCGGTGGGCCTAGGCCCTATCCTAAAGGATATGATAGACTCCTATGACCCCCCCATGGAAGGCCTCACCCTCACTTTGGAGAAGAAAGAATATGTGATAGGTAGGGTATTAGTTTAGAGGTGGTAGAGGAGGAGGGGAAGGATTGGGGACTCGGATTGACATGTAAAACAATCTTGTTTCTAATTCAAATAAAATAAATAAATAAAACCAGAAACATAGTTCTTGTGAAGACACTATGAACTTTAAGTGAACTGATATTTCCACTGTTGAGCAATAAAAGAATCAAAAAGCACCAAGCTAGACCACTCTGTAGGGGAAAAAAGAAAAACGTTTATTGGGGGAACAAAGTGCAGGGCTGTCTTGTGGGAGTAGAGAGCAGCAGCTTGGTGGGAAACCAAGCAGCTGTTACGTGGTAGTTATGTTATGGGGGCTTTGAGCTTTCCAGGGCTGTTGGGGTTATTGGGAGCTGGATGCTCTTTCTCATCACAGGTGACCATACAGTGAGTCCATAAACACATTTCCTGGCAAACAGAGACCCACAGCATTAAGTTTCTGAGGAGTGCTGAGTTAGGTTTCTTTTTTACTGTTATGAATCCTGCCATAATATTTCGCCTCACTGTGGTCCCAAAGTGACTTAGACAGTTGGCCTTAGCCTGAAACCTCTGAAACTGAAAGTCAAAATGAACCTTTGCTCTTCTGAGTCACTTCTCAGGCATATTGTCTCAGTCACAAAAAGCTGAGTATAGTGAGCTATAATAAACACACCAGCAGGTGGGGCTGTCTGGCTTCCTGAGGCTCTACAGGAGACTTTCTATCTCCCTCTCTCCCATCCTTTTTAATCTCTTTTCTGTTCTTTTCGTTGTTGTTCTTTCTTCTTTTTGTGGGTGCATTTTGAGATAAGGTCTCACTGTGCAGCTCATGGAACTTGAGGAAATCTGCTGCCTCTTCCTTTGGAGTACTGAAGATCAGGTGTCCATTGCACATCAGATTTGACTTTTGTTTCTTTTCCCTTGAGGCTATGAAAAGCCAGTCACATACACGCCTTAGCTTTGACTTCTCCTCCATCTGACCCTGGGCTTTCTTTTTTTTTTTTTTTTTTTTTTTTTTTTATTTTTTTTTTTTGGTTGGCTTTTGATGACTTCTTCTATTTCATTAGGGGTTATAGGTCGATTTAAACTGCTTTTCTGTTCTTGGTTTAATTTTGGTAAGTGATATCTATCCAGAAAACTGTCCATTTCCTTTAGATTTTCAAATTTTGTGGAGTACAGGTTTTCAAAGTATGACCTGAAGATTCTCTGGATTTCCTCAGTGTCCATTGTTATATCCCCCTTTTCATTTCTGATTTTGTTAATTAGCATGCTCTCTCTCTGCCTTTTGGTTAGTTTGGCTAGAGGTTTGTCTATCTTATTGATCTTCTCAAAGAACCAACTCTTTGTTTCATTGATTCTTTGTACTGTTTTCCTAGTTTCTACTTTGTTGATTTCGGCTCTCAGGTTGATTATTTCCTGGCGTCTACTCCTCCTTGGTGTGTTTGCTTCTTTTTGCTCTAAAGCTTTCAGTTGTTCTGTCAATTCTCTAATGTGACTTTCCTCCAGTTTCTTCATGTGGGCACTTAGTGCTATGAACTTCCCTCTTAGCACTGCTTTCAGGGTGTCCCATAAGTTCAGGTATGTTGTGTCTACATTCTCGTTAAATTCTAGGAAGTCTTTAATTTCTTTTTTTATTTCTTCCTCAACCCAGGAATGGTGCAATTGGGTGTTATTCATTTTCCACCCGAACGTAGGTTTTCTGCAATTCATATTGCTGTTGAATTCTAGCTTTAATGCATGGTGATCTGATAAGATACAGGGGGTTATTTCAATTCTTTTGTAACTGTGGAGGTTTGCTTTGCTGCCAACTATGTGGTCAATTTTTGAGAAGGTTCCATGTGGCGCTGAGAAGAAGGTATATTCTTTTGTGTTTGGATGGAATGTTCTATAGATATCTGTTAAACCTAGTTGGGTCATAACTTCTGTCAGATCCTTTGTTTCTTTGTTAAGTTTCTGTCTAGTGGTTCTGTCCAGTGGTGTAAGGGGGGTGTTGAAGTCTCCTACTATAAGTGTCTGTGGTTTTATGTGTAGTTTGAGCTTTAGTAATGTTTCTTTTACAAATGTGGGTGCTTTCGTATTAGGGGCATAGATGTTCAGGATTGAGACTTCATCTTGATGGACTTTTCCTGTGATGAGTATGAAATGCCCTTCTTCATCTCTTTTGATTGCTTTCAGTTTAAAGTCTAATTTGTTAGATATTAGGATTGCTACCCCAGCTTGTTTCTTGAGCCCATTTGATTGGAAAATCTTTTCCCATCCTTTTACTCTGAGGTATCGCCTGTCTTTGAAGTTGAGGTGTGTTTCTTGTAAACAGCAGAAGGATGGATTCTGTCTTCGTATCCATTCTGTTAGCCTATATCTTTTTATGGGTAAGTTAAGACCATTGACATTTAGGGATATTAATGTCCATTGTTCATTGGTTCTTATTTGTTTTGGATTTATTGTTGGTGGTGTCATTGCGTGTGGGTTTTGCCCTCCTGTTTCTTTTTGTGTTTGGTAAAATTAGATTATCGTTGGGTTGGAGTTTTCCTTCCAGAGCCTTCTGTAGTGCTGGATTTGTGGATATGTATTGTTTAAATCTGTTTTTGTCGTGGAATATCTTGTTTTCTCCATCTATAGTGATTGAAAGTTTTGCTGGGTACAGTAGTCTGGGTTGACATCCATGCTCCCTTAGTGCTTGTAGGATATCTATCCAAGACCTTCTGGCTTTCAGAGTTTCCATTGAGAAGTTGGGTGTGATTCTGATTGGTTTGCCTTTATATGTTACTTGGCCTTTTTCCTTTGCTGCTCTTAATATTTTCTCTTTATTCTGTAGATTTGGTGTTTTGATTATTATGTGTTGGGGGGACTTCTTTTTGTGGTCCAGTCTGTTTGGTGTCCTGTAAGCTTCTTGTACTTTCATAGGCATATCTTTCTGTAGGTTGGGGAAGTTTTCTTCTATGATTTTGTTGAATATGTTTTCTGTACCTTTGAGCAGTGTTTCTTCACCTTCTTCTACACCTATTATTCGTAGGTTTGGCCTTTTTACGGTGTCCCATATTTCCTGGATATTTTGTGTTAGGGATTTGTTGCACTTGAGGTTTTCTTGGGTTGATGAATGTATATCCTCTAGCGAGTCTTCAGTAGCTGAGATTCTCTCTTCCATCTCTTGAATTCTATTGGTTATGCTTACATCTTTAGTTCCTGATCGTTTATCCAGCCTTTCCATTTCCAGCATGGTCTCATTCTGTGTTTTCTTTATTGTGTCTATTTCAGCTTTCATGCTTTGAACTGTTTCAAGAGCTTCCTTCACTTGTTTGGATGTTTTTTCTTGGCTTTCTTTAGATTCTTTAAGAGATTTATTTATTTCTTGAATTTTTTGGTTTGTCTTTTCCTCCATTTCATTTAATTTTTTGTTTGCTTTTTCTTCTATTTCTTTAAGGGATTTTCTTGTTTCCTCTTTAAAGGTCTCTATCATCTTGCTGAGATAATTTTTGAGGTCCATCTCTTCTTCATGCTCTGTGTTGGGCTTTTCAGATCTTGCTGGAATGGAGTCCCTAGATTCTGGTGGTGTCATATTGGTCTTTCTGTTGTTAGGTGAAATCTTATTCTGCCTTCTCCCCATATCTTCTTTTAGTGGGTGCAGGTGGGGTCTCTCTATCTCCTCTTGTGACCCAGTGGTGTGTGGGGGCCAGGAATTCAATGTCCACAACTCTGGATGGTCTTGACTCTCCTGGTAGTCTCCTCACTAGTTCCTGGGTTGGTCGGAGGAATGGAAGAGTGGGGTGCTAGCAGATTCGGGGCGCAGGGAGCTCCTCCCTGCCTGGGCATGTCTACGGCAAGCCTGCAGGCGCAGGCAGGGGGGGGGTGGGGGTGGTCGGGGTGAATGATGTTTTGGGCGGGAGTCGGGAAAGGGCAGAGACTCACCTAGTTCCTGGGTCAGTCGTTGGAATGCCACACAGGGTTTTTTGTTTTGTTTTGTTTGGTTTGGTTTGGTTTTTCGAGACAGGGTTTCTCTGTGGCTTTGGAGGCTGTCCTGGAACTAGCTCTTGTAGACCAAGCTGGTCTCAAACTCACAGAGACCCGCCTGCCTCTGCCTCCCCAGTGCTGGGATTAAAGGCGTGCGCCACCAATGCCCAGCTGCCACACAGGGTTTTTATATGTAGCCCTGGCTGTCCTGGAATTCACTCTGTAAACCAGGCTGACCTTGAACTCACAAATGTCCTGTTATCTCTGCCTTCCAGATGCTGGAATTAGTTTGTTCCTTGACATTGTTTTTAGATCTTTGTGTTGTTTTTTTTTTTTTTTTTGACATGGGTTCTCACTGTATTGCTCAGGCTGGCCTGGAATGCCCTGGGACTTTAAGACCACAGTGGCTTAATATTTTTAAATCTACATACCTTTTTCATCAGTTGAAAATATTTGTGGAAAACGTATGCAGAAATACAGAGCTCTCTTACTCTACAAATACACAGCCAAATAATAGTGACTCTTCACAGAGTGTACTTTTCCAGTTTTAAAACAAGGTATAGGGGGCTGTAGAGATGGCTCAGCGGTTAAGATTACTGACTGTTCTTCCAGAGGTCCTGAGTTCAATTCCCGACAACCACAGGGTAGCTCACAACCACCTTGAATGAGATCTGGTGCCCTCTACTGGCATGGAGGCAGAAGACTGTGTATATAATAAATAAATAAAAATTTTAAAAAACAAACAAACAAAAAACACAAAACAAAACAAGGTTTAGGGGACAGAGTTTCTCAGTGCAATAGTTCTGGCTGTCCTGGAACTCACTGTGTAGAGCCTCCTGTGTAGTAGCCTCCTGACTCTGGTGCTGGTTTAAAGGTGTGCAACACCTCTGCCTGGCCCCCCAAAAAATATGTGTATTTATTTATTTATTTATTTATTTATTTATTTATTTATTTATTTATTGAGGCAAGGTATCACTGTGCAGCCTTGGCTGGCCTCCAATCAGAGATTTGTCTGCCTCTAGTTTAGTGCTAAGATTAAAGGTGGGCACCACACTCAGCCAGTGTCTTCGTTCTTGATTTTCAAAGTTATATACTACTAGTTCAGTCTTATTTTTCCTTCTCATGGTTCAACTCTACACACTGTTGTCTGGCACTATAAACTTAAATTCTGGTTTTGAAATGTTGGTGCTGAAGATTTTAGAACAATTACATACTGCTATCTTTTCATGTGTTTCTAGGGCTGTCCTTTAACTCCATTGCCTCCAGTTAGCATTGCTATTCGACTCATATATGTGCTTCAGGATTGGCAGCAGTTCTTCTGGCCTCAGCAGCCTCCAGGTGAGAACATTTGGAACTCTGTTTAGCCTATTGAATATAAATTGAAAAGAAAATGTATTAAGAAATTAAAATTATCTAATGGTATTTCATGCTAGAAATATCTGTACTCATTATAAATGTAATTGCCGATTTTGTCTGTGTAAATTTTTCCTAAAGAAAACTTCTCATGTCTTTTAGAGACAGTGTTATTTTATATTTGACAATCCAGAAAAGCTGATATGATCTAAAAGCATCCCCTGTGATAGAACAGTGTGCATACATTACCATATACTAGGTAATGATTAAAATACCTGTTTTTAAGAGTGTTAAGAGAAGCCACCTTCATAAGCTAAAAACAGTAATGTAGAAACCTTAGACCAGCTGTGACCCCTGGAGGATCAAATGACCCTTTTACAGGGGTCATCTAAGACCATCAGGAAACACATATTTCTTTACATTATGATCCATAACAGTAGCAAACTTACAGTTATGAAGTAGCAATGAAAATAATATTATGGTTGGGAGCCACCACATTGTGAGGAACTGTATTGAAGGGCCACAGTATTAGGAAGGTTGAGAACCGCTGCCATAGAGTATGAGGAAAAGAAGAAAAATACATTTGTATATAGTCTTATGAAAGAAGACTATAGAATATTTAATATAAACATAGTAAAATGTCATCAGAATATTTTCCTGCTTGATTATTGATTAATTAATTCAAGAGTCATTAGTTATTAGCCTGTAGTATCCCAGCTACTTAGTGAATAAGCTGGTTTGGAGCCAGCTGGGTATGGAGGTAGGCCTGGGTATGGTTATGGGGGAGGGGTATAGAGGCTCATCTGTGTTACAGCAGGAAGCAGTTACTTTAAACAGAAATCCTTTCCCTTTTTTTTAGATTTTATTTATTTATTATTTATACAGTCTTCTACCTGCATGCCATCAGAGGGCACCAGATCTCATTCAAAGTAGTTGTAAGCCACCATGTGGTTGCTAGGAATTGAACGCAGGACCTCTGGAAGAAAAGTCAGTGCTCTTAACCGCTAAGCCATCTCTCCAGCCCCAGAAATCCTTTCTAAATATGCCATTATGTAGATATGGTTTATGCTTTCTATATATCACATTTTTGTTTAACCATTCATTAACTGATGGACATTTTACTTGTTCATTTGTTTGGTTTTTCCTGACAAGATTTCTCTGTGTTGCCCTAGCTGTCCTGGAACTAGCTCTTGTAGACCAGGCTGGCCTTGAACTCACAAACATCTTCCTTCTTCTGCCTCCTGAGTGCTGGGATTAAAGTCATACGCTCTCACCATGCCTGGCTCTTACTTACGTGTTTTGTTTATATATAATGTAACATTTTATATCCATAAGACAACTTCATATAGATATGCTTTCCTTTCTTAGTTGTTTTCAGTTTGCTATACATAACACCACTTTTTTAAAGTTCAGTTTTTATTATCATGTATTAATTATATATTATGGGTTTCATAGATTTATATAATGTATTTTGATCATATTCACCTCTCCCATTACCCTCTTATCTCCTCCCATTTCTGATGGTCCCCTTGTTGTCCCTAATTAGTACCCCTTCCACTTTCATTAGTTTTTTCCTGTCTTTTTCTTTTGGTGACTCTGAGTTGTTTACAAGAGTGTGGGTGGGAGTGAAGGGTTATTTACAAGAGTATGGGCAACTTGCCAGTGATTACACCCAACTGAAAAAAATGTCTCCCTCCCTTAACAACCATTACCTACACCACTTTACATACGTCTTTAGTTGTTTAGGACATTTTCTAGAAATAGAACTACTGGGTCAGAGGATATACATACAGAATTTAACCCTTTGGATGTATTTTGTGTTTTGAATTTTTTTTAAAATTTTAGTGAACTCCATTTAGCAACAACATGGCCTCATCTGACAGAAGGGATCATTGTGGACAATGATGTTTATTCATAAGTATGTTAAGAACTTTATTCTAATAAATTAACCACCAAGTGCTTGGTACAAGGTTTTATTTTTTTGAAAGATCAGTTTTGAGACCTGATTGTGTGTATTTAGAGATGACTTTTTAAGATGCTGCTTTGGGAAGGTGTTACTTAATTCAGGGGAATGGACTGTTTGAATCTTACGATGCAACATAGTGGTCCCTACCATTTAGTGTGTGATTCTTTTGAACACTTGATAGCTTCTAAGAATTATCGTAGGGCTGGAGTTTAGCTCAGGAGTAGAGTATTTGTCCACTGTGTGGTTTGACACTCAACACACACACACACACACACACACACACACACACACACACACACACACACATTCATGAAATGCTTCTAAGAAGTAGAGAGGAGGCTAGAGAGTTGGTCCAGTGGTTAAGAGTACTAGCTGCTCTTTGAGGACCTAAGTTCAATTCCCAGCACCTATATGGCAGCTGTTTATATTTTTAACAACTTGCTTAAATGGCAATGTATGTCTGGATAAAACTAAGTTTAAATGAAGCAAATGTAGCTGAGTTTGGTGGAGTATAGTGGTAATCCCAGCACATGGGGCTGAAGAATCAAGAGTTGGAGGCTAGCTTGTCTCTAAAATATAGGGGAGAGAATGAAAAATAAATTGTTTTTCCCATTATGGAATGCATTTTCCCTACAGAATGTTAAATGCATTTTATTTAATTATTTTATTTTACTCTTTATTTTTAGACAAGGTTTCAGTATGTAGCCCTGTTTGGCCTCCTATTATTGAGCCTCCTGCCACAGCCTCCCAGGTGCTAGGATCACAGGTTTATTCCACCCTACCTAGTTTTCATTCCATTGCATTGAGACATGTTTTACGAGTCTTAGAGATGATCATAATTACTGTCTTATTACATCTTAGTGATTTGGATCCTGTTCAAGCTCCCCATTGGTCTGTTAGAGTTCGAAAAGCTGATAATTCTCAGTGTTTACTAGGTAAGGTACATCATTATGTTCCTTTTCTGAAATGTCACATATCTGCTTTCAAAATTAGAACCCTGAATACATTCTTTATCCTTTATTTCACCTATTCAAAATATTATCTTACATTTTTATAAGCTCCTCAGTTAACATTGTTATAGAAAAAGTCTTTGCCAATTACAGTGAATCTTTTATTAAGAGCAATAGCAGGATTTCTTTCCTTTAATCAATCTATACTTCAACATTCTCTTTTATATTCTCACATCTTGGTTTGTTTTTCTTCTGTTACTGAGTCACCTTTTTTATGGCACAGTCTGCATCTTCAGTTGAGTCTTCTTTGTCTTTTGATGTCCTTCTGGGCCTGCGATGTGATGGCCCAAGAGCATTGACTTAGTGTGCACTGGAGCAGGGCTGCTTCAACTTTTTTCACTTGTGATCCTTTTTCACTGAGGCATCTTTACATGATACCAGGTGTATATAAAATAGGTATATAGGTCAACATGATTAGAAGTAAAACAAATTTGTATGTTTCAGATGGATGTGCTCATTTAATTTCACAAAAAAGGATTAAATCTTAGTGTTTTCAACATTTTGCAGAATTGATTCTTTTAATAATTTATTATTTTTACTTTATGTGCATTGGTATTTTTAGCTGCATGAATGTATGTTTGTACGTGTCAGATCCCTTGGCAATGGAATTACAGAGAGGTGGAGCTGCCAAGTGGGTGCTGAGAATAGAACCTGGGTCCTCCGGAAGAGCAGCCACCACTCCCAACCACAGAGCCATCTCTCCAGCCCCCAGAGTTGATTTTTTTAGTTCTATAATTGTCATTTCTGAAAATGCTGCTTTGCATAAACATGTAAAATGAAATGGCAGGATTGTGTTTAGTGTCATTTCAGAAATTGTTGGAAGGTCAGTTCTAATCTCAAATCAAATCAAATCTCAAATCACTTGAACTATTTGTTATGAAACTCAAGTCACTTTTACTCTTTAAAAGTAAACATTCTACTAGTATAGTCTGAGGATACACTTATATTATTCTTTATATGCTGAGGAATAAATTATAAGAAAATTTGTCTTTTTTCTGTAATTACATCATTATATTTATACAAAAGCAGAAAACTTGATAAGTCCAGTAAAAATGCTGTAGTACATAACATACAGTAGTATGGAGTCCAGCATCTGCAGTGCATTGTGCATACTGAGTGTTCAGAAGCAGGACTGCAGTAGAATTTCCATGCAGCATTGTGGGCACTGCCAATAACATCTCAGATTTATTACGTTTGATATTGAATTAATTTTTGATCATTCTATCTGTTTCCAATTTTTCTATGTCTGTAGAAATCATTCAATTATGAAACCACAGTTTAAGAAGTTGGGCATTAATGCTGGAGAGCTCACCCTGGTGGTGAGGATGTGGGAGCTGGCTGGCTGGCTGACCAACACAGCTGGCACCCAGGTCCAGAACCAGGGTTATGAGTTGGGTCACCCCAATATCCACTCGATCTATGATCTTCTGGAGCATGTAAAGGGACCAGTCCTGCAGACCCAAAGCTGCAGGATCTCCACACACAGGGCAACAACAGGATATCCAAGAGGAGTCCCAATGAGGGCCCAGCATAGATAATGGAGCAGAAGCCTGAGGCCTTGAACCAGACCAATGCCTCTTTGCAGTGAACACCTGCAAGTAAAGATATATGGACAAAGGGGTTTCCTGCAGGATTCACTGGGTCACACTGCAGCTTCCACGATGAGATTGATTCTTTCTTTCTTTCTTTCTTTTCTCTTAAATTCTGTTTTATTTTGTGGGGAGGTTGCAAGGGCAGAGGGCAGATATGAAGGGATAGGGGAAGTGAATGGGATCAAGATGCATTATGCAAATGATACAAAACATTTTTAAAAATGAAGCTGGGCATTAAACTTTCTGCCAAGTTGTATCACATCTGCAAGCCTATTTTATGGAGAAAGGGGTATGTAAATACACTTTGATTCACCTCACAGATTATTTGAAGATTAAGGGAAATACAAAAGTACCTTGAAAAATAGTGATTGCCATTCGGAATCTATGTATGGAATTGTTTCCCTTTTTTATCTTTTCTTTATCTTTTTTCCCCTTTGAAATAGAATCTCTCTGTGTAGCCCTGGTTAGTCTTGAATCACTGTAGACCAGGATCAGGCTGGCCTTGAACTCAGACATTTACCTGCCTCTACTTCTTGGGTGCTGAGATTAAAGACATGTCCTTCTATTCCCTTTTTTAGGTTTATCTCTGCAGGTCTTCTGAAACCTATAACCTTTACGGTGTTCTTCCTAATTTCCCTCTTACATTTAGTACACATGAACATATTTTCTCTCTTCTATTCAGTCATGCCCACCTTGACTCTGTATCACATGTTAAACTGATGTCATTAAAATAATGCTTATTAATGATAGCATGTTTCTTTAAAGTATTTTTAGTTCTGTTTTTAAATATATTTCTGTTAATTCTTTCAAGTTTCATACTTTGTTAGCTCTTCATCATTTGTTGTGTGTTGTTCATCAAATGTCAACTAACACTTGGCACTTACGGTACCTGACAGTGGAAAAAATGATCAACCTTTTGTGAGTTTGTCTGGGGCCTTAGGGAGACAACTTTGTCAGTAACAAATTGAGAGACCCACATCTTACACCCATAAGTCTGAACAACTTTTCTAAGCTCCTGAAGCATCAGCCTCACCAGTGAACAGATTAAGTCGCTACACACCTCATGGCATGTTAGATGCTAAAAGTGCTTTTGCATCTATATGTTTATCAAACTTTAGTCATTGTCCTGTTCTTTAGAAACTGCAGTGTTTATGTTGTATAATAATTGATGTATTATTACATTGGCAAATTTGCCTACTAGACCACTTTCTAGTACCTTTTTCTTCATCTATTGGCTTTTGTAATAGAAGTAGTAAACTTCAACAGTAAACTGTAGAAGACTTGAGAAACATTCTAATTTGAAGTTACTGGCTCTTGATCTCACCTTAAAGTTTTGGCTTTTTTTTTTTTTTGATTTTTCGAGACAAGGTCTCTGTGTAGCCTTGGTTGTCCTGGAGCTCTGTAGCCTAGGCTGGCCTCGAACTCACAGAGATCTGCCTGCCTCTAGGCCTCCCAAGTATTGGAATCAAAGGCATGTGCCACCATTGCCTATTTGTGTAGTTTTTTTGTTTGTTTGTTTTTTTAAGACAGGGTTTCTCTGGGGCTTTGGAGGCTGTCCTGGAACTAGCTCTTATAGACCAGGTTGGTCTCGAACTCACAGAAATCTGCCTGCCTCTGCCTCCTGAGTGCTGGGATTAAAGGTGTGCACCACCAATGCCCAGTTCTATTTGTGTAGTTTTAATGACAAGATTATAATTTTCTACATTTCTGAATAAAAAGTCCAGAAATGTTAGTAAATTCTAAAATTTAAGTGTATACTTTGTATTGTATTTCAGTACTGAAAATTCTTGTTAAACTTCAATTTCTTGGTGCAAATATAACACTTTTTTTTCTTTTGAGTCAGTGTCTAATGTAGTAGGCTGGCTGGGAGGTGGTGGTGCACGCCTTTAGTCCCAGCACTCGGGAGGCAGAGGCAGGCGAATCTCTGTGAGTTCAAGGCCAGCCTGGTCTACAAAAGCTAGTTTCAGGACAGCTTCCAAAGCCACAGAGAAACCCTGTCTCAAAAAGAAACCAAAAACAACAACAAAATAAAACTAATGTAGTAGGCTGTTCTTTAACTTACTATTTGAGTTGAGGATGACCTTGAATGCTCCAACAATTCCTGCCATACATGATTGTAGTTGCAAGGAGCTGACAGGGAAGACACTCAGCCTCCCAATGAAAAGCTTTGTGGAAGAGAAGGTCATAGTTCCATGTACAGCTTCCTGGAATCTCAGTACTTGGGAAGCTGAGACAGGAAGAGAGCAAGTTCACATCCAGCCTACTATATATGATTTTTTAATTAAAATATTTTATTGTACTTATTTGGGGGAGATGTGGCATTCATGTACCACAGCTTGTATGGAGATAGAGGACAACTTGAGGGAATTGGTTCTTTCCACCATATGGGTCTGAGAGATTGACCTCCCTGAGCCACTCTGCCAACCACAAACAATCTGCAACTCTTGAAAATGTAGGAAATCATTTTTGTCTTTACAGTGACACAAAGTGTATCATTAATATGCAACCAAAGATGTAATAGCTTCATGTTACATGATTTATTGATCCTCTAGAAACATATTTGGAGTTTATTTTTAATATATTTTATTTCAGAAGTATTGTAGGATCCGGGTGTTGTTGGTGCACGCCTTTAGTCCCAGCACTCAGGAGGCAGAGGTGAGTGGATCTCTGAGTTCAAAACAAGCCTGGTCTACAAGAGCTAGTTCCAGGACAGCCTCCAAAACCACAGAGAAACCCTGTCTCAAAAAAACAAAAAAAAAGAAAGAAAAGAAAAGAAGTATTGTAGGATAACAGGGAAAGAAAATGATATATAATCATATTGTTACTTTTATAATTTAATGATAAAGGATATTGGTAACATTGAAAAAGAAGCAGGAGCTAGTGGATGAGGTCAGGCTCCTGAATAAAAGAAAATATTTGAGCAACATTTATCTGAGTTCAATGGCCAGAAGATACAAAGAATTCTTACAACTAGTAGGACAAACAGTACAGTTAAGAAATAATGTATGAAGCCTGGTGCAAGGGAACACACCTTTAATCTCAGCACTCTGGAGGCAAAGGCCAGAAGATCTCTTGAGTTTGAGGCCAGCCTGGTCTATAGAGTGAATTGGAGGACAACCAGGTCTACATAGAGAAACTATGTCTCGAAAAGCCAAGCAAACAAACAACCCCACCAAAAAGAAAGAAAGAATTGGTGTCTGTGTGAGGTTGAGGAGGTAGACTGAAAAGACGGCTGAGTGCTTGAGTTGTGTTCTGCTTTTGCAGAGGACCCAAGTCCAGCACTAAGGTCTGCTGACTCACGGCCACCTCTAATTCCAACTCTGGGTTCAACTATTTCTTCTGTCCTCTGTGGGCACCTGAACACAAGACATTCACACAAATACATATACAAAAATTAAAAAAATCTTAAAGATGTTTTAATTTTGTGTGTGTGTGTGTGTGTGTGTGTGTGTGTGTGTGTGTGTGTGTGTGTTTTGCTTACATGTAGATATGTGCAAAACCTGTGTGTCTGGTGCCTGAAGAGTCTATCTGAGGGCACTGAATCCTCTGAAGATGGAGGTACAAGCAGTTGTAAGCTGTCACGTGGGTGCTGGGAACCCTACCTGGTTAACAGCATCTCATGCTGTTAACTACTTAGCCATGCCTGCAGACACAGTTTTTTAAAAGTGTATAAATTAATCTTTCATAGTAGTAGACTCCATTCTTCCAACATTCAAGAGGCAGAGGCAGGGAGGTCTCTTTGAGTTTCAGGCCAGCCTCATTATGTAGGGCTAGATAGTGAGACTCTGTCTATAAATAAATAAATAAATAAATAAATAAATAAATAAATAAACCTGTAGAAAAGGCCCATCAGTTAAGAGCACTGACTTCACCTCCCAGCACCCGAATGGTGGCCCACAACTGTCTGTAAAAATTCCAGGGCATCTATCACCATCTTCTGGCCTCTGTGGGCACTGCATGCACAGGGTGCACAGAAAAACATACAAGCAAACACTCATACATATAAAATTAATAAATCTTCAAAACATCAAAACAAAATCAAAAAGGAAACGAGAAATAATGAAAGGAAATGTCTCCCAAAGGATAGGAAATGACCACAACGCCATTGGTCTTAAATGAAATGGAAGTTAAAACAACAAAGTTCTGATTCCTACACAGACTTCAAGGACGTGAAGAAATATTAACGCTTGTGCCCTATTGCTTGAAATGTAACAATGCAAATCCTGTGTAAAAGTTTAGCAGTGCCTAAAGTGTAAATGTGTAATTATCAAATGACACAGCAGTTCCACTCCTACCTTTATACTCTAGAAAAAAACATAAACACACATCCAGGTAAAAACTGTACACAAATGTTTTCATTTGTATTATTAAAATAGTAAAAGGAAAAAACAAGCCAAATGTCCATTAGTGGATGAATAACCTGTGGTATAGTCACACAATGGAATACTATTCACCCATGAATAGGAATAAAGTACTGAAACATGCTACAACCTGGATGAACCTCAAAGCATGTTCCATAAAATAACCCTACAGAAAAGGCAAATTATCTAATCATTCACCTGTTATGTCCAGAATGAGAAACCCCACAGCATAGAGAATAGGCAGGAGGTCATCAGGAGTGAGAGGAGGGGAAGGAGACACTGACTTAACCCATATGGAGGTTTTCCTGGGTGCTGACAGTTCTGAAACTAGAGGGAAGTTGTGGTGCCTCAGCTGGGGAACAGGCTCAATGACAATGAATTGTGCACTGAAAACGGTGGAGCTGATGTCACATGGATTTCCCCTCAGAAGGAACAGATAAAAGACACTTCCTGCATAGCTCAGTCTGTCAGGTGCTAACAAGCTGCAGAGGCCATGTGGAGCTGGAGAAGCAGCCCCCTGATAGAGTGCTTGTCCAGCATGCACCAGGTCCTGGGCAGAACCCCAGGACTGTATAAACTGGTCCCTGCACTTGGAAGACAGAGGGAGGAGGATTAGAAGATCAAGGCTATTCTCGGCTACTTAGCACATTAATAAAAACAACAAAGGGGGAGTCAGGTGTGGTGACACAATCTGTAATCGCATCACTCAGAAGACTGAAGCAGGAGAATTGCCAGGGCCAGGATGAGGTACATGAAGTGCCTGAGGCTCACACAAGCAAAGGCTAAAACTAAAAACCAACTGCCCTGCTTCTCAGACCCTGAAAGAGAGACCTGTGGTGTTTTACAATTAGAGCTTTAAAAGCCTGCACCCCAAATGGACAAAGGGTGTCATAGGAGTCACTACTTGATAAATAGTGAGCTTTCCCCTTGTCTGCTAAAACAGGTACACATAGGGCAAAATGAAGAGAGCCCAGACAACTTTTCTTAACTGTGATGAGAGTGTCCACTCCTGCTGGGGTACAATTCTCTCTCTAAGAACCAGCCTCCTGTGTTTCTGGCTACACTGTCTATTCTTCATTAAAATTCTTGGGTCAGGACTTTCTTGACTCCTCTTGGGAGGTCTCACCCTCTCTGAGGAGCAGATGGGGGTGGTATGGGGAAAAACGGGGGGGGGGACTGGGAAGAGGGGAGACAGAGAGAACTGGGATTGGTGTCTAAAATAAAAATATTTTTTAATTTTTTTTAAAAACAAACTCCTATGTCAGTTCTGCTCTGGTGAATTCTTTTACCCCTGTACCACAAGCATTCCAGGACAACACAGCTTTGCTCAGTGACAGTGTGAAAGATGGACACAGCAGCTTCTGTCTCACATCCTCTGTGAACCTAGCTCTAGCCCTGGGGCTGGAGCAGCCTTGCAAGAGCTGTCCCTATCCACTGACTCTAATTTCTCTCTGTGGTTTTCTTTAAGCCAGGCCAAAAAGGTCAGCCTCTAACTGCTTCTGTGAAGATGGACACAGGTCTTCATGTGGCTAAGTCCAATAATCAGTTCCCAGGCTGCTGATGACGGGCTTCTCTACCTGTGGTCCGATGACCTGCTGTCTTCCTTTTCATTGTTTGTTTGTTTGTTTGTATTCCAGGTAGGGTATCACCCAGAACCATTAGAATTTCACTAGTGACTGGGTCATCCACCCTGGCCTTGACCTTGCAGCCATCTGCCTCCTGAGTCTCCCAACCCTGGAGCTGCAGGTGTCAGCCATCACTCTTGCTTCCTTCTCCAGGGAACATTTTCTTCACTGACCTCCAGGATACTGAACTCTCCTGACCTCCCTCCACCTCTCAGGATGTTTGCTCTCCTGGGCTGCTTCCTCGTTGTCAACTCCATCTCCTGAAGCTGAGGTGTCCCAACTCCTGGCACATTCACTCCTGGGGTGACCTTATCCCATGACAGGACTTTATATTCAAGCCAGAGGCCAATGGCTCTGAACTAAAGTCCCCATCCATGAAAACACTCCTGTAATATTCCCTAGGTCTGTGAACAGGGCAGGAGATTTACTAAATCCAAAACTGGGAGTGCCATCACGTGCCTGGAATCCCAGCCCTCCGGGGTGGAACAGGGAATCCTGATTCACAGTCAGCCTGGACACTGAGTCTGGTTTTAAAACAAAGTGTTTCTAACTCAGAAAAAAATTGAAGTGGGGGCTGGAGAGATGGCTCAGAGGTTAAGAGCACTGACTGTTCTTCCAGAGGTCCTGAGTTCAATTCCCGGCAATCACATGGTGGCTCACAACCACCTTGAATGAGATCTGGTGCCCTCTGCTGGCATGCAGGCAGAAGACTATATACATAATAAAATCTTAAAAAAAAATGAAGTGGACATAGTGGTACAATTTTTGTAACCCCAGAACTTGAGAAGTAGAAGAAGGATCAAATTACCTTTGGGACCCTGACCTTGTGGCTCCTGTAATCCCAGCACTCAGAAGGTGGTGGCAAGAGGATCCCTGGGGTTTCGCATCTAGCCTAGATGACTCAGTGAGCTTCAAGACAGCCTTGGCTAAATAGTGAGACCCTGTCTTTAATATGTACACAAAATAAAATAGAGAGAAAATGTCATCCTTAGCTACATATGAATTTAAGAACAACCTGGAAATGGGAATCAGTCTACCTCAAGATCCAGCCATTCCTCTCTTGGGTATATACCCAAATAGTGCATGTTCATTCAACAAGGACATATGTTCAACCATGTTCATAGCAGCATTGTTTGTAATAGCCAGAACCTGGAAGCAACCTAGATGCCCCTCAACTGAAGAATGGATTGAGAAAATGTGGTTCATTTATACAATGGAGTACTACTCAGCAGAAAAAAGCAATGGAATCTTGAAATTCGCAGGCAAATGGATGGAACTAGAAGAAACCATCCTGAGTGAGGTAACCCAGTCACAAAAAGACAAGCATGGTATGTACTCACTCATATATGAATTTTAGACATAGAGCAAAGGATTACCAGCCTATAATCCTCTTCACCAAAGAAACTAGGAAACATGAAGGACTATAAGGGATAAATGGTCCCTAGGAATGGGAAGTGGCATGAACTCCTGATCTAATTGGGAGCATGAGGGTAGGGGAGAGGGAGCTGCCACAATAAAAGCAAGAGAAGAGGAGTAGAGGAGAGGAAATGGAGGAGCAGAAATATTGAGTTGGGGGAAGAATAGAGGAGAAAGAGCAGGATGAGAGATACCATATCAGAGGGAGCCACTATAGGTCCGAGAAGAGATCTGGAACTAGGGAGATCTCCAGAGACCTACAAGGATGACACGATCTGACAATCCAGGCAATGGTGGAGAGGATAACCTAAAAGCCCTTCCCCTAAAATGAGATTGATGACTTCTCTTTATGCCATCCTAGAGCCCTCATCCAGTGGCTGATGGAAGCAGAGACAGACATCCACAGAAATACACTGAGCTGAAATCGGGAATTTAGTTGAAGAGAGGGAGGAATGAAGAGCAAAGGGGTCTGTACCAGGTTCGAGAAACCCACAGAAACAGTTGGCCTGAACAAGGGAGAGCACATCGACCCCAGATGCTGTCTGGGTGGCCAGTACAAAACTGATCCATACCCCTGAACATGGATGTCAATAAGGAGGCCTCTGCACTCCAGGGAGCCTCTGGTAGTGGATTAGTATTTTTCCCTGGGGTAAGAAGGGACTTTGAGAGCCCATCCCACCTGAAGGGATACACTCTGGCCCTGGACACATGGGGAAGTGCCCAGGCCCAGCACAGGAAGATTTGGAGGACACTGCAGAGCCCCCATTGAGGGCCCTACCCTGCCTGGGGAGTGGTGGGTGGACAGGGTGGGGGTAGGTTGGGGGTGGGGGAGGAGAGATGGGGGTGAGGGAAGGGAGATGGAGAAGGGACTTACATGTGAAACAAACTTGTTCCCTAACTTGAACTAATAAATAAATTTAAAAAAAAAAAGAACAACCTGGGCTACAAGACATGCTGTCTTCAAAAATTAAATTAGTCAGGCAAAGTACCACATGAATGTTTCCTAGCACTTGGGTGGCAGAAGCAAGAGAAAAGGGAGATCAAGGTTATCCTTGGCTATGTAGAAAATTATAAGTTATCATGGGCTATATGGGATTAAAGAAGCCAATACACAAGGCTGGTACAGAGCTACATACCAGCTGCCAAGCATAATAATGACCTGAATTCAATCCCTGGGCACACATGGGAGGAGGAGAGAACTGACTCCCAAAAGTTGTCCTCAGACCTCCATATGTGGTGACCTGTGCATACACACACACACACACAGAGAGAGAGAGGGGGGGACAGAGACAGAGACAAAGAGACAGAGAGAGTCACATGCAAAATTTTAAAAAATATAATTAAAAAACACAAATTTAAAAGCCAAAACTAACAAAAAGCTGTAAATGACAATGAAGACCTTTAAATTAATGCAGGCCAAAAGAACAATTCTATTTTAGTTTGTGACAGGTTCTGTCTCTGTGTCACTTGGCCTAAAACTCAGGATCCTCCTGCTTCTTCCTCCCTAGTGCTGAGATTCCTGACTTGAGTCAGTTTGTTTGGTTAAAAGGAATAATCTTGCTCCCTCTCTGTCTTTCTGCCTCTCTCCCTCTCCATCTCTGTCTTTCTCTGTCTCTCTGTGTGTGTCTCTTTCTGTGTGTGTGTCTTTCTGTCTCTGTCTCTCTGTCTGTTTCTTTGTGTATATCTCTCTGTCTCTCTCTGTCTCTCTCTGTCTCTCTCTGTCTCTCTCTGTCTCTCTCTCTCTCTCTCTCTCTCTCTCTCTCTCTCTCTCTCTCTCTCTCTCTCTCTCTCTCTCTCAGCAGCATAAACCCCTAGCAGAGCACAGCTCTTCCTGAGAGCTCTCCAGAGACACCTGACTCCCTTCCAGGGTAGATCAGTCCTCAGATCCCAAAACCTTTAGAAAGTCGGGTACTGCAGTCACTGTCTTTGACCCTTCCAGCTCGGGCATTGCAGATGTGAACCCAGATGGGGAAAGGAAGAGGGCTGTCTGCCCTGTGTCTATCTGCTTCTACTCACCATTGTCATACCAGAGTGTCACAACTACTGGCAGTGATTCTGTCTGGTGGACAGGAATCCCCAGCTCCCAGGACAGGGACAGATAGCCAGGAGCCACCAGGATCCACTTAACACCATCTTAACTCAGTGACACCAACAATTGCTTGAGTTCCTGGATGGCAATCAAGGTGGCTGCAGGAACCCAGGTGGCCATGCCCCTGCTGGATGCCATAGCCTGAGCATTCCCTGCACAAAACCATTGCTAACACATATCTTTTCAGCATTTACCACAGACAAGAAGCTGCTCTGCTGTCCTAAAACCAATCTTATGCAATGCTCCCATTTTATATGTAAGGACATGGAGGTGACAGTTTTAGTGTCCTCAAGGAACTGGACTGACTGTGTCTTAGCAGACAAGCGCTGTCCATCAACTGACAACTGTCCAATTTATTTTGGTATTATTTTGCCTCCTATTTAGTTTTTACCCCTCCAAATAGAAAAACTAAAGTGTTTCCTTCTAATATATGGTCCCTTTCATTCAAAGTAATCCTTGCCATCAGGGCTGCTGCACTGGCATCATTTGGAAACATCCTTTTAAAGGGCTCCGGTTGCTGCACTCCAGACAATCACGGTCCCTTGATCCCTGTACACCTAAAATCCTAGCTCTCAGATACTGCAGAAAACTCAGATGACCAAGATGTGACTAAATCATCACCAAAATGAAGTCTAACTTTAATACTATATCTTCTCCTCATTGTCTCTGTGTCTGTCTCTCTATATCTCTGTCTCTCTGTCTCTCTGTCTCTCTCTATGTCTCTGTCTCTGTGTCTCTCTGTGTCTTTCTCTCTCTCTCTCTCTCTCTCTCTCTCTCTCTCTCTCTCTCTCTGTGTGTGTGTGTGTGTGTGTGTGTGTGTGTGTGTGTGTCCCAAGCTGGCCTGAAACTGGCCATATAGAGAGGCTGTCCTCAAACTCGCAGAGATCCACCTGCCTCGGCCTCCTGAGTGCTTGGGTCACCATCACACCTGGCTTCTAAACTAGTCCTGTAAAACAACTTTTATTATGCAGCTACTATGGGCTCCCATACTAAACTTGTAGTTTGACTGCAAGTGTCATTGAGGTTTACTCCTGAAATGTTTGCCTTTATTCATGAATATATTAAGAAACTTTCTTGCTTTGGCTTTTGAAAACTATTAGTTTCCAAACTTTCCACTATCAAAAACACCTCTGCACATGGATAAAAATGTTTCTCCTATTTTCTAATCTAAAATTTTCTCCATTTTCCAAATCCCAAAACCTAAATTCACCCTGTTAAAAATGTTACTCTCAAATTTTACTTGTGCACTAGCTAATAGTTGGTGTTATCACTACTGTATAGTAACTGAACAGAATAAATGCTATTGCCAAGTTTTAAAAAAGCTTTTATTTTGGCCACTTCTCAGCACAAGACCTGGGCTCCTTATCTTTGGACTCACAATGACTCCTGTATTGTCTGCACAGCTGGGAACCATGTCCTTTGCCCATCTACTTCTGACAAGCAACACACTGCCCAGCCAGCACCTCTTCCTAAACTCCACCAGCTGGACTCCTCATCATCCTGCCGTGGACTGGCTATCTCTCATTGTCTTTCTCAGGCATCCTTCACAGAGCTCTGACAGCTGGATATTCCTCCTCAGTCTTACCACAAGCTTTTTGTCAGGAAAATTACCCACAGGCCCCTGACTGCTGGGTCTGCCTGTCTATCCAAACCTGGAAGTCCACAGTTTCCCTACTCTCCAGTCTGCCTGGGTCTCCCCAATGAGATCCACCTAACCGACTTCTCCCCAGTGCATGCTCTGTCTCTGACTCACAGATGCCTTAAACTTCCCCAACTTTCATTCTTTGTTCTCTCTGCACCCAAATCTTCAGACCATGGTCCTCCTACAGCTCAGTCACTCTGCTGCTGTCTTTCCCGTCCCCACCCTCACAGCTGTCAAGTACACAGAATCTCTCAACAGCTGTGAAGAATGAGCTCCACTTCCCTTGTGCGGGACCCCTCTCTGCCCACACTGTCCTCTCCTCTGAATCCCTACTTTTGCATCTCATCCTCCTTCTAAAACCCGTCCTTCAATACCTTCGTGAAAATCTAGCCTATGTTGGGTGTGGTGGTACACGTCTTTAATCCCAGCAATGGAACACAGAGGCAGGTGGATTTCTGAGTTCAGGGCCATCCTGGTCTACATAGTGAGTTCCAGGATAACCAGGGCTATACAACCAAACCAAATTAAAAGAAACAAACAAACAGAAAAGCTAGGCCTGAGGGCATAGCTCAGTGACATAGTGCTTGCCTAATGTGTAAGGTCCTGTGTTCAATCCCCAGGGCTGAAAATAAATGAATATCTGAGAAAAATTAGAACAACTTGCAATTTAGACAGAAAAACAGTACACTTAATCTTGGAGTTAGTGAGATGGCTCATCAGTTAAGAGCACTTACTGCTCACAGAGGACCCAAATTTGGTTTCCAACATCCACTCGGGGGTGTATAGCCATCTATAACTCCAGTTTGAGGGGCTCTAATACCATGTTCTGGTGTCTCCTGGGAGGAGGCACACATGCAGTGAACTTATATATATGGAAGCAAAACACCCACACACATAAAACTAAACAAATCTTACTAAAATAAATAACAAAAATGGAGACAAAAACTTGCGACTGAGCAAGGCTGGGCATGGTGGTGTAGATCCACAATTCCAAGCCAGTTTTCACCCAATGGATAAACTGCAGCCTCGAAAACCTTGGCTCATTACTAATCCTTCCTTTTTTTCTTCTCTGCTTGTAATACACAAACTTTGCAGGCAATATTACATTTAATCACTGAATTCCCTTGGAAGATATTTATCTTATCCTTAGCTGCCCAGAATAACTCCCTCCTCTTCACTCTGCTAGAAATGGTTCTAATCAGAGACACAAAGCGAACTTCCATCTACCTAGGTATGGCCCTACTTTTATCCTGTGTTTTCTAGCCTTATAACACAGAGGTTACACGGCATGGAACATTCCTCAATTTCTGGAAACCTGAAAGATCCAGACACTCCCTCTGCGTTTCTACACTGAAGGCTCTTTCCCTTCAGTCCTCCCCATGGCTGTCTGTGAACACAGTGCTCTAGTTCTCCTACTAAAGCCCTGCTGAAGGTTAATGTGTCCTTCCTCTCTACTGAACCCCCAGTGTCTTAGAAGCAGGAGTGAGGGGACAGCCAAGCAGATGCCAGGGAAGAGTGATCTGGGCTGAAAAAAAAATGAGGGAATCTTGTGGGATTCTTTATAGTGGACACATGAGACAGCAAGACACTTCCTTCCTTCTTTCCTCCCTATATCTCTCACCCTTCCTCCCTCTCTCCTCCCTCTCTTCCGTCCTTCCTTCCTGATACAACATGTTGCTACATAAGGGCCTTGAACTCTTACATTTCCTGATTCAGTCTTCTGGGGCTTTAATTGTGGGTGTAACCAGATGCCTGGTCAAAATGACATTTCCTTTTTAAATTAATTGTTTAATTTTTATTTTTATTTTAAGTGTTATAGATACTTGTAAGTATGTCTATACATCCTATGCATACCTGGTACCCATGAAGGCCAGAAGAGGTTGTGGGATCTGCATGAACATTAGTTCCAGACAATCCTGAGCCCCTATGTGGGTGCTGAGAATTGAACCTGGGTCTTCAGCATAGCAACCAGTGTTCTTAATTGATGAGCCATCTCTCCTGGACAGAAATTAATTTTTTCATGTTTTAAGTGATTTATTACAAAACATCAGGAGGGTACATATGCCTGTGAATGAGGGTTCCTGTGCAGGGCAGAAGAGGGCATCAGATCCCCAGGAGCTGGAGCTGCAGGTAGATATGAGCCAATTGATGACAGTGCTGGGGTCTGAACTCAAGTCCTGGAGAAGAACAGTGTGTGCCCTTAACTGCTAAACCACCTCTGAGACCTTAACATTAATATGCATTACATTTTATTTATTTTTATTTATTTATTTACTGTGTGCATGTACGTGTGTGTGTGTGTGTGTGTGTGTGTGTGTGTGTGTGTGTGTGTGTGTGATGTGTTCACATCCATGCTGTTCTCTGCCTTTCGCTGTTTGTTCTGGAAGGTGTTGCCTCTGTGTTATGAAAGAACAGGATATAGACTGCATTTTGGTTGTGAGGTGATTTCACCAACCAACCACAGGGAAGGAAATGCCACCTGTCCCTGTGCCTGTCAACAGAACCAGTCTCTTCTTGGCCAGGCCAGTTTTGTTTTGAGAAGGGACTCACTATATGGCTCTGGCTGACCTGGACTCACAGAGATTTTCCTTGCCTCTGCCTCAAGTACTGGTTTTAAAGGTGTGTGCTACCATGACTGCTCCATACAATTTTACTTGTAACTGTTGATGTGTATGTTATCATTTTATTCTCCTTTGTAAAGTTGATTTTCCATAGCAGGTATGGTGGCACTTGCCTATAATTTTACCATTGGGAGGCAGAGGCAGGAATATTGCCACAAGTTTTAGACCAGTTTAGTTACATAGCTATTTCCATTCCAGTCAGTACTATATAATGAGATTCTATGATTGAAAATAAAAGTATTTGGGTGGGGGTAGGGTGATCAAGAGATAGCTCAGCAATTAAGAGTTCTGCTATCTTTTCTTCCAAGAAAAACCTGGTTCAACATTGTGGGTCAGAATGTTCCAAGGCATCTGACACACTCTTCAGGCTTCCATGGGCATCAGGCATCCATATGGTACACAAACATACATTCAGTCAGAACACCAATACACAGTAAATACATAGTAAGCATGTGAGTAAATTTAAGTAAATAAATAAATAAACCAAATCCAAACAAGGCCTGGGATAGCTCAGTCAGTAAGGTGTTTGCCTTGTAAGTGCTTCAACCTGGGTTTGATCCCCAGAACCCAGGTGAAAATTCCCCTAGAGTTTTGTTTTTTATTTTGTTTTGTTTTGTTTTGTTTTGTGGCCAAACAGTTGCCAGGAACCAAGCATCTAGGAGGTTGGGGGAGGAGGAAGGTGTCTGGAGTTTCTTTGTGTTCAGTTTTAGCACTAGGCTCCTAGAGGCCAGGGCATCTGGAGTTTCCTTGTGTCAGAGGCCTACATGTCTTTTCTGTAGCCTGTCATGGCTGCTAAAGCAGGAAGCTGAGTGAGGGTCTGGTCACTTCAGGCACATGCTTAATCCAGCACTCAGAAGGCTGAGGCAGGAATGTTGCTAGAGTTTGAGGTGAGCCTGCACAGCAAGATGTTATCTCAAAAGGAAAACAGGAATAAAAGGTATCAGGTGATACTGGCTAGAAAAGGGAAACACGGGGATAAAGAAGTGAAAGTTGGGGCTGGAGAGAAGGCTGAACAGTTGAAAGCAGAAGTTCTTTGTAAGCATCTGGTCTGTGGACCTGAAAGGGCAGCCACACCCCTTTGGATGTGGCTTCAGGTGGACAGAAGCACAAAGAAAGGAGCTTGAGGCGTGGCTTTCCTTTGAGTGTTGCTTCTGTTGGGTCATCGGATCCTGTTGGAAGAGCAGGGAAATGCTCCCGTGGTTCTTGGTATTTTCCGAATAATTGTTCCCCAATATACACCCATTTATCATTTATCTTGGGTCTAGTGATATAATTACATCCTTGCCTTCAGTTCTTAAGATAGTTAAGTTACAGAAGTCATCAGTTCCATTACCAACACTGACTTAGCAGCTCACAATGGTCTGTAACTCCACTTCCAGAGAATAAGACATTCTCTTAGACATGCATGCAGGAAAAACACCCATTCACATAAGATGATTAAAAACTAATCTTTTAAAAGTGGAAGTTACCCGAATGTTCATCTGCCATAAAACAAGATCATAGTTCATGGGTGGCATTGGGCATCTCTTGGTCAATTCCTTTCTGGAGAAGTCAAAGGTGGCTGGCAGCTCTGAAGGTCAGATTGGAATGTATCAACAGTCACCTCACAGATTAAGCTATTTAATACACCTTGGTACCCAAACTCCAGAGTCACAGGATCTTCCTTCCCTACGGAAGAACACAAATCTTCGTAGTACATGAATCATGAGAGGCTGGGGAGATGGCTCAGTCAGTGAAGTGCTTGTCATGCCAGTGTGAGCAACTGAGCCTGGATTATGTGTTCCCCTTTAGAAAAGAAAAAATGCAGGCAGAGCAGTAATCTGGTAATGTCGGCACTGGGAAGGTAGACAGAGCAGGGTCTCTGGGGCTTGCCGGTCAACCAGTCTAGCTCAATAGTGAGCTCCATGTTAACCAAGACAGAACCTTTTCTTATCCTTTTCTTCCTCCTCCTCCTACTCCTCATCATCATCACCATGGTCATCAGCAGCATCATGTTCCCTAGCATGTACACACAAATAAATATAGTTTAAAATGTTCAACTAGAGGGCTGGAAAGATAGTTGAGTGTTTAAGAGTGTTTGTGCCCTTGCAGAGGACTCAAGTTCAGTTCCTAGCAACCACAATAGGTGGCTCACATCACCTGTAACTCTAGCTTGAGGTGATCTGAGCTCTTCCTCTGACCTCTGTGAGCCCTGCACTCACATGTGCCCATGCCCACCCCTAGCCCCCACATACACACATAATTAATAAAAATGAAAAATTCTCTTTTTTTTGGTTTTTTGAGACAGGGTTTCACTGTATTGCTTTGGAGGTTGTCCTGGCACTCGGTCTGTAGACCAGACTGGCCTTGAGCTCACAGAGATCAGCCTGTCTCTGCCTTCCTAGTGCTGGGATTAAAGGCATGCGCCTCCAACGCCCAGAAAAAAAATAAACTTTTTAAATTAAAACTTTTTAAATTAGGGAGCAAGTAAGGAAGTCACCCAACACTGAACTCTGACCTCCACACTCATGCTCACACACATGCACACACACAGAGGAACACACTCACACACAGAGAGAGATAGACAGACAGACACATAAACACACACGCACAAAAAGAAAATAATTCCACAAAGCTTCTTACCAGGACATCCTAAGGATAAACTACTTTTCTTTGCTGTGGGAAAATCCAAATCATTACACTCAATTTATTTTAATACAAGAAACATCAATACCATGTAAGTGCTGCCATGGAATATAAGGATACTTACAACATCTGGAGTCTTTTGGAGAATGAATCATCGATGTAAACTTGGCTGAAATTTAGCAAAATACTTAGCAAGAATCTCACACTTTTGGACACTGGCATTCAAGATGCTGTTCTCCACATCCTAAAACAGGAGCAATGAAAAAGACTTGACTGTTGGTAACTGGCATCTTCTCTACGAGAGGAACTGACTCAAATCTCAAGGCAGTTTGAATGAGAATGTCCCCCATAGGCTCAGATATTTAAATACATGCTACCCACCTGGTGTGCTGTTTGGGGATGACATGGGAGGTGCAGCCTTGCTGTGGGAAGTACATCACTGGGGTGGCTTTAAGGGCTCATAGCCCTACTTCACTTCCAGGTTGCTTTCCCTGCTTCCTGTTTGCAGTGGAAGCTGTGCTCTCTCACCTTCCTTCACCTTCCTGCTGCCATGCCCTTCTGCCATGATGAACTCTTATCCTTTTGGAATCATAAGCCCATATAAAGTCTACATAAGTTGCTTTTCTCCATAGTGTTTTTATCACAGCAGCAGAAAAATGACTTCTGCCAGGTGAGACCCTCCTATCTCCATTAGAGTTCATGAGCATGATGGCACATGACTGATATCCCAACACTCAGTGGGCTGGGACAGGGAGATCAAGTTCCAGGCCAGCCTGGGCTACATCCCCCTTAAAAAATAAAAATAAAACAAAACCAGTGGGAATATAGATTGTAAAGTGAAGCATTCAAATAGAACTGTCTATCAAACCCCTCAGCAAACCTCTCAGGAAATGAGCTGCCACCTTTACCTCCATCATCTTCTTCCGATGCTCTAGAGACTGGGTGGAAATTCTAGGTAATTCCTTTGGAACCATCATTTCAAAGTCATCTATATTTAAGGGGTCTCCTAGCCAACAAAAACAATGATGGAAACCATGAATAAAAACATTACTTTTAACAGATCCATAATTATTTGTGTTCATTGGTGTTTTTTTCTACAAGTATGTCTATGTACATCTTGTGTGCATTAAACATAGAGGCCAGAAGAGAACCTCAGGTCCTCTGCAACTGGAGTTACAAACATTTTTAAGCTTCCCTGTGGGTGCTGGTAACTGAACCCAGGTCCCCCAGAGCTCTTAACTACTGAGCCATCTATCCAGCCCTGCTAAACAGACATTTCTAAAATCCAACATTGAAACACAATAGAAAGAGACATTATTTGGGTATTTACATGCTGAACAATATATTAAAAGTCTTAAATTTGGTGATTAAATCACTGTTTCTATAAGGGCATAAACATTACACAATAAAAGATCTGGAGGTCATAATACATAGCAGCTGAAGTCTGAGCACAGTGTTGAGGCAGCATTTGTTAGCATTCACAGCAGCACAGCAGGTACAATGCAAAGTGCATGTGTTTGGTGTTGAGAACCAAGGCCCCAGTGGAGTAGGAGATGCCAACCCTGCCAGAACAACTCAGTTCACTTCACCGTCGATTTTGAATTAATTTTTGCTCATTGTGATTTCAGAATACTGTTGCCACATTACTCTCAACCCCACAGTCAGTTATGAAATCCCCCATGGGGTCTCACCCCACAGTAAAAGAAGCAGGAGCTAGTGGATGAGGTCAGCCTCCAGAATAAAAGAAAATATTTGTGCAACATGTATCTGAGTTCAATGGCCAGAAGATACGAAGAATTCTTACAACATAATAAGACAAATAGCACAATTAAGAAATAATGTGTGAGGAGCGTGCGGTGATGGTGGCAGAGGCAGCGGCTGGGCCCTGGCCCGGTGCGTCTATCCACGCCCAGTGGATGTGAATCGGAGGCGGTGGCGGGCAGAGGAGTCGGTGGACCGCCTCCTGGCCTGTGGGAGCGCTGAATATGAGGCCGCTGCCTGGCGCTCCTAGCGTGGCGTGTTGCTACTGCTGCTGCCCTGGGCTCGGTCTGGCAAGCATGAACACACGTATCAAGATAAAGAAGAAGTTGTTTTATGGTGAATACTGTTGGGCCCTACCACAATTGCCAAGAAACGTATAAATACTTTCCACTTCCATTCTGTGTAGGATCAAAAAAAAAAAAAAAAAGTATCAGTCATTACCATGAAACTTTGGGAGAAGCACTTCAAGGAGTTAAATTAGAATTTAGTGGCCTGGATATTAAATTTAAAGATGATGTAATGCCAGGTACTTATTGTGAAATGACTTAGATAAAGAGAAGACAGATGCATTCGTGTATGCTATCAAGAATCACTACTGTTAACAGATGTACATAGATGACTTACCAATATGGGATATTATTGGTGAAGCAGATGAAAATTGGGAAGATTACTATCTTTGGACCTACAAAAAACTTGAAATAGGTTTTAATGGAAATCGAATTGTTAGTGTTAATCTAATCAGTGAAAGAAAGGTCCAAATACTAAAATACAGATGTCACATTCAGTAAAACGGAAAAAAAAAACAGATGTAAAATTTGAAGATCGATTCAACAAATATCTTAATCCATCCTTTTTTCAACATAGGATTCACTGGTTTTCAATTTTCAATTCCTTCATGATGATCATCTTCTTAGTGGGTTTAGTTTCAACGATTTTAATGAGAACTTTAAGAAAAGATTATGCCCAATACAGTAAAGAAGAAGAAATTGATGGCATGGACAGAGACCTAGGAGATGAATAAGGATGGAAGCAGGTGCATGGAGATGTCTCTAGACCATCAAGTCACCCTCTGATATTTTCTTCTCTCATTGGTTCTGGATGTCAGATATTTGCTGTGTCTCTCATTGTTACTATTGTTGTCGTGATGGAGGATTTGTATACAGAGAGGGGATCAATGCTCAGTACTGCCATATTTGTCTATGCTGCTACATCTCCAGTGAACAGGTATTTTGGAGGAAGTCTGTATGCTAGACAAGAAGGAAGGAGATGTGTAGGGGGACACTGTAGCCCAGTCTCCTAGTAGCCCATACAGGTGTGCATGGCCACGCCCATGAGGGCATGGTCAGGGGAGGTCAAAGATGCTGCAGGGACAATTCTTAAGGGACCACACACATATGGAGAGCCCTTCTCTCTGGCCACCCTAGCTTGCGACCTCTGGGCATTCTCTGGCTTGCGTTTTGGGCTGGTGTTTATCTGAATAAAGAAATCTTGGCCTTATGGACTACGGATCATCTTTGAGCCCACCCAGCACAGAATAATCAACACTTGGCGCCCAACGTAGGACCCAATACCCACAACCTGCCTGCCGGGGCTCCTGTGCGACCGCTACACATCCCGGGCCTCTGCTTTCTGGCCCAGAAGCTGCAGGAAGTGTGGGAAAACGCACAGCTGCTAAGCAGTGACTTACGCTCTCCCTTCCCCTGCTCCTTCCCGCCCAAACCGCTTCCGTGTACCCTGACGGGTTTTGCTACTCCCGGTAGCACTTTGCAATTTGCGCCACAGCTACCTGGCATCTGCCTAGCTGCTGGCGGAAAAACCACGCGTCTGCCGTCACCTCTTTCAGCAGCATACTCTTTCAAATCTAGCTGTGTGTGCATGCCTGCGGCCTGAAATCCAGAGCCGCCTGGCTGGCACAACTGCCGGTTTGCAGCTTTTATCCACAGAAAACGCTCACCGCTGCATCTGCGCTCCTGCTCCTGCTTCCTGGCTCCCGCTATGCTGTGAGCTACTGTGCATCTGCTTCAGGCTGTGTGTCCCCCCCCACCTCGGCTTCTCGCTGGGCCAGACCCTGGATGCACCTGCTGCCGTGTGAGTCCTTTCAAATTTAGATGTGGGCATGGTCACCTGCCTGACACAAATACCCGCTGGGTACATTCTAAAGATTTCCCAGTATCTAGTATTTTTCAGAAAGTTTGAGATCCTACTCAAAACAGACGCGACTGTGCCACCTGCTGATTAGACTTGGTTACTACACATGAAAATGACGTCACCAGTAGATACAGCCAAATTTGTGTCGCCCTTCCCACTTTATAATCTCTCCTATTCGTATGCGCATTCAGTGCTGGATAAACAAGCTGACTTGCTGAATATTGGCTTATATGTCTTATTAGCTGTGAATGTATTAATTCACATATTGTCGTTCCTCAGGAACAAAGGGAAGGCTGATTTCCCCACCCGCCTATGGGACATGCAAGCTTTGCGTAAGGAGGTTCTAGAAGGGACAAGATTTACCTGTAATATGCTTATGGAGATAGTAGAACAGAAACTGGATGATAAGCTTCGTTCTATGTTTTATATGATACAGGCAGATCTGTCTACTACTCAAGCTGAAATACAGCACATTTATAATAACATAAATACAGAAATGTGCTCCATTTCAGAGGCACTAGATTCTAAGCGAGCGGTGGACCGTGCTGAAATGCAGGATATTTTAGACACATTACGGATTAAGCAGGCGACAGATCATGATGAATTAAAAGATATGTGTACCCAATTAGAGACTCAAATAGCCTCTCTCTCCTACTCTTTTGTCACTAAGGTGCAGGACACCCAAGATAGGCTTCAACAATCGGATAATGCCATTAAATCAATGGCTAAAAAATGTGAGAGAGACTATGATAGAATTAGAGCTGAGTTTCAAAGCCTGCAAGATGAATTACAGAACAGAGATAACAAGCTAGAAAAGTCTATCAAGTCGATTGCTGAGGCAAATCACAACCTTGATTCTAAATTTCAATCCCTGGACGGCAATCTCCATACCACCCAGATGCTAGCTAGGGACGAACGTATTACCCATCTAGAAAACCTTACAGAACAATTGTCGCAGCAAATCATGGATTCTATATCATGCCTTGAATCTTTCATGATGAATGAGATTAAAACCTCCCATGAAGATGTCCTGGCCAGGCTGAAGGATCGATTTGACGAAGAGGAGGCAGACTCACTTCAATCTGAGGTGCCTACTTCAAACGGGTATTTCAATCATTCTAAAGTCATTGCACACACACCTCTAGTCTACATGGCCATGGCAGTGGAAAAGCAAGCAACTAAAAGACACTCCCAGGGGCAGACAGCATTTGTGTGGCAACCAATCCAGTTGAAAGATCTTAAGCATATTAAAGAATCAGTTGTCTCGTATGCTCTTCATAGCCCATACATAAAACAGGTGTTACATTCATGGGCCACCTTTAACAGGGTGACACCCACAGATTGGGTAGGACTGGTGTCAGCTGTCCTTGAAAATTCTTGCCAAATTGAATGGAAGGCATTGCTCAGAGAAGAGGGAAAACTCCTAGAGCGGCAGGCCATTAGGGATGGGATTGATGCACCCCTTCAGAAAATCCTAGGATAAGGTATTTATGCTGACCCATAGGTTCAGGCTGGATATGACGACCATATGCTGTCCCTATGCTGGAAAGCAGCACTGAATGCATGGGATAAGGTTCATGATCCGGGAGAATGACTAGAAGCTTATACCAGAATAGAACAGGGACAAACAGAACCATTTAAGGACTTCTTAGACCAGTTGACAAGAGCAGTAGACATACAAGTAACAGATTCAGTGATACAACATTCGATTGTGTATACCTTAGCTTATGACACTGCAAACCCAATAGGCAAAAGAATACTTTTGCCTTTAAAGATCAGATCAGCTCCACTAGAAGGATGGGTTCTGTATACTGTCCACATTGACTATAACATGCAAGATGCTGGAATTTGGGCAGGAGAAGCTGTCCCAAGAGGTTTCAAAAGGCAACAGGAGATTAGGAGAGATAATGACAGAAGGACGTGGGAAGGAGAAACACCTTACAGGGACTCATACAGGTATCAAGAGTCCAGCGTTCATCGATACCATGACCCAGAGCCTTGCATAGAAAAAACACACTCCAGGAGTCCACAGAAGCATCAGGAGAATAGATGCTTCAGCTGTGGTAGAATGGGACATAAAGGAGAAATTGTAGGCAAAGAAATTCTAACGATTCCCCACACGAAAGGTCATTGCCCTCTGGGTTATGTAGGAGATGTGGTAAGGGCAGACATGGACTAATGAATGCAGATCCACTAGGGACATGCAAGGGAACCTGTTAACATCGGGAAACTCCAAAGGGGCCCTCCAGCAGTTCCCCACATCGAGAAAGGTCCGATCATTCCCAGCAGCAGTGGGAGACAATCTCTCACAGGACAGATAGTTCCTTGCCTATTGTGAAAAATGATACTGCTCTAGATGGTAGTTTGAATAGCGATGAAGAATAAAATGTGACTGAAAAAAATGAGAAACACTTATTTTGGCAAGCTTCTATTAATGACTCTAGGCCTCAGTTAGAAATAAAACTTAATGGTAAAGTTATTGAAGGCTTAGTAGACACTGGAGCAGATGTGACTATTATTACCCAAAAATCTTGGCCTCAGAAATGACCTCTTAAAGAGGCAAATGTACAATTTTTAGGAATTGGTACTCTATCTAGAGTTCGACGGAGTGTTAACTCGGTGGTCTGCATTGGACCAGAAGGACAGAAAGGGATATTGAAACCATACGTGGCAGATATAGCTATAAATCTCTGGGGTTGTTATCTCTAACAGCAATGGAATACTCAGATTAATATTCCTCCAATGTCAGATACAAATTATGTACAATCTTTAGATAGTAGAAAAGATCTGGTAAGACGCTATGGAAAACGGTTACCAACCATCCATGCTGTACAGAAACTAAGTATAAATGATGGGCCTTCAGAGGAGCCAAAGGCTCTGCCATTGAAGTGGCTTACAGATGAACCAGTTTGGGTAGGACAATGGCCTATGACCTCTGAGAAGCTAGAAGCTTTAGAAAAGTTAGTACAGGAACAGATAGATGCTTGACATACAGAGGAATCTACCAGTCCTTGGAATTCTCCTGTATTTGTTATCAAGAAGAAGTCAGGTAACTGGAGAATGCTGACAGACCTGAGAGCCATAAATAAGGTAATTCAACCTATAGGCTCTCTACAGCCTGGAATGCCACTGCCTTCCTTATTACCTAAAGGATGGCCGATCATAGTAATTGACCTGAAAGACTACTTTTTCACTATACCATTACAAGAAAGTGATAGAGAGAAATTTGCATTTACTGTACCAACTCTTAATAACTCACAGCCAGTTCGGAGATACCAGTGGAAAGTTTTACCTCAGGGGATCCTAAATAGTCCTACTTTGTGTCAACACTTTGTACAACAACCTTTGGAAATAATTTGTAAAAAATTTCCACAATCTCCTGTTTATCATTATATGGATGATATTCTTTTATCGGATTCTAATAAGGAAACTTTGGAATTTGTGTTTGACATGGTGAAGGAAGTTCTGCCTAGATGGGGGTTCCAAATAGCCCCAGAAAAGATACAAAGAGGAGATTCTATTAACTATTTAAGATATAAGATAGACTTACAAAGAATTAGACCACAGAAGGTGCAAATTAGAAGTGACTGTTATCAAACTCTTAACAGTCTTCAGAAGCTACTAGGAGAAATTTCTCAATTACAGATGATTATTGGTGTAGAATGACATGACTTAAAGCATTTAAAATTGGCGCTCAAAGGTGATAAGGACCTAAACAGTCCACAAATATTATCTGCTGAGGCAGAAAAATAGTTACAATGGGTAGAAAACAGAATATTGGATGTGCATGTAGATCGGATAAACCTTGATTTAGACTGCATTCTGGTCATCTTGCCATCCAAAGAATATCTTCTGGAATTCTGATGCAGAGGGAAAACATTATATTAGAATGGATATTTCTGCCACATAAACAGAATAAAAAGTTAAAGACATATATAGAAAAGATTTCTGATTTGATTTTGAAGGGCAAATTAAGACTTCATCAGCTGACTGGAAAAGATCCAGCAGAGATTATAGTACCTTTAACTAATGATGAAATTTCCTCCTTATGGAAGGATAATGAATATTGCAGATAGCTCTTACCGACTTTTGGGATCAGTTAGTAACAACTATCCCAAAACTGACAGAATTAAATTCATAAAAAAGACAGTCTGGATTCTTCCACGCATTGTAAGACAAACTCCCATTTCTGGAGTTCTTACCTTCTACACTGACGCTAACAAATCAAGTTAAGGCTGGTTATAAAGCAGGTGAGGTAAGTAAAGTAGTTCAAAGTCCGTACACATATCTGTACAGAAGGCAGAATTATATGGTGCTTATGGATTTCACAGAACCTCTTAACATAGTTACTGATTCCCAATATGCAGAGAGAGTCGTCTTGCACATAGAGACTGCAGAATTCGTCCCTGATAATACTGAACTAACCTCGTTGTTCTTACAATTACAGGAAACAATCAGAAACAGAAGTAATCCTCTGTACATTACGCATATCAGATCCCATACGAGTCTGCCAGGCCCACTAGCACAAGGCAATGATGAGATTGATTGTTTATTAATTGGCACTGTGCTAGAAAACTCAGAATTTCATAAAAAAAAAAGCGTCATGTAAATAGCAAAGGTTTAAAGAGGGACTTCTCCATTACTTGCCAATAAGCCAGGGAGATAGTGAGAAACTGTCCTACTTGTTCCTTTTATAACCAAACTCTGCTGCCAGCAGGCTGTAATCCTAAAGGCATTCGGAGGAATGAGATTTGGCAAATGGACGTCTTTCACTTTACAGAATTTGGAAATTTGAAATATGTGCATCATACCATTGACACATTCTCGGGTTTCCAATGGGCTACTGCTCTCAACTCTGAAAAAGCTTATTCCATTATTACATACCTACTAGAGGTGATGGCAGTTATGGGCCTACCTGCACAGATGAAAACTGACAATGCTCCAGAATATGTCTCCACAAAAATGGAACAGTTCTTAAAATATTGTAACATAAAGCATGTCACAGGTATATCACACAATCCTACAGGACAAGCAGTTGTTGAGAGGTCTAATAGGACGCTTAAGGAGATGCTCCATAGGCAAGCTGGTAAGTCAACCCCCCCCCAAACATAGGTTGCATAATGCTTTATTGACACTAAACTTTCTTAATGCCAATGACAAAGGACAAACAGCTGCAGAAAGACACTGGACTGTGGAAAAAACTGCTGAACTGAATCAACCAGTGTACTTCAAAGATGTACTGACCTCGGTATGGAAACCCGGACATGTGTTACATTGGGGTAGGGGTTTTGCATTTGTTTCCACAGGAGAAGAAAAACTTTGGATACCATCAAAATTGATCAAGATTGGAGTTGAAAAAGACAACCCTCTCGACAAGGATGACTGACAGGTATTTATTGAGGTATATCTCATGAACTAAATAACAGCCTCCCAAAGGATGGGAAGTGCTTTGTTTTTACCTTCACAGAAAAACTCACCTCCAGAAATCAAAGGAAACTGCATGGGTAGATACTTAAAGGAAAGAAGGTAGCTATAATCATCAAACAAAAGGAACGTGCCATATGGTAAACTTTACAGCTGTCTCTCAAATAACTCTATCTCTCTTCATTTCCTAGTCCCTATTCAATTAAATCGATGCTGGATTTAGAGTTGGATTTGGCTGTCCTCTCCTAAAATCCAAGCATGTTATTTAACTAAATTTTAAAGTTTCTGTATTATATCAAGAAGCCAATTGATGTAATACAGAATAAATGAAGAATTTGAGGACTATCTTTTGTCTTTTCTTGGCTCTTTCTTTCAAGGCCTGCACCCTCTCATAATTGTCATTTTTCAATGGTTGCCTTTCCCAGTGTACATACATGTGCAAGCACACATTCCTCTGCTGACACTTATGTTTGAGTCCCATACAGTCAATGAAGACCCACCTAAGGACAATCCCTGGATGCTCCAGAGAAGGAATTGGGCCATACCTCTTCGACTGCACTGGATCCAACTTACTCCGTTTCAACTGACACTCCGGCCAGAGCTTCGAGTACTGACTTCAATCAAGTTGAGGATTTCCACCTAGATCTTCAATCAAGCAAATCCCATCTAACATGGACTGGAGATAACCCATTAGAGACTTTCCCTGTACTAACATTTTTTCCCCCACAGGACCCATCATCCCATTTCAGCAGGAAGTAACTTAGAAGATGCTATGCCCCCGCTCCCCATTATTGTTTATTAGGGTAGTGTAAGCCTAGTTAGGAATAACTTTCTTATTGTTTAGAGTTGGGATTGGAAGGAGGTGTTCAAGTTAGACACCCTTTCCACATGACTTTAGGGCTTAGCCGGAATAGACATAGTTAGGATGTGCAATAGCAGATTATTGTATCTTCTTGTATTTCACCTTTATGATTGTTAATTTTGGATGTTTTACACTATTAAGTCTTAATCCCCTTTTAGACTAAAAGGGGAACTGTAGGGAGACACTGTAGCCCCATCTCCTAGTAGCCCATACAGGTGTGCATGGCCACGCCCATGAGGGCGTGGTCAGGGGAGGTCAAAGATGATGCAGGGACAATTGTTAAGGGACCGCGCACATGTGGAGAGCCCTTCTCTCTTGCCACGCTAGCTTGTGACCTCTGGGCATGCTCTGGCTTGCGTTTTGGGCTGGTGTTTATCTGAATAAAGAAATCTTAGCCTTACGGACTACGGATCATCTTTGAGCACACGCTGCATGGAATAATCAACAGAGATGGATAAGGCAGATGTTTATTGGGGCATTTCTTACTCCAGCTATGGTCTGTGGCACTGCCTTCTTCATCAACTTTATAGCACTTTATTATCATGCCTCTAGAGCAATTCTTTTTGGAACAATGGTGTCCGTTTGTTACATCTGGTTTTGTTTTGTTTTGTTTTGTTTTTGTTATTCTTCCTCTAAATCTTGTTGGTACAATACTTGGCCGGAATCTATCAGGTCAGCCCAACTTTCCCTGTCATGTCAATGCTGTGCCTCATCCCATCCTGGAGGAAAAAATGGTTTATGGAGCCTGCAGTTATTGTTTGCCTGGGAGGAATTTTACCTTTTGGCTCAATCTTTATTGAAATATACTTCATCTTCACATCTTTCTGGGCATACAAGATCTACTATGTCTATGGCTTCATGATGCTGGTGCTGGTCATCCTGTGCATTGTGACCATCTGTGTGACCATTGTGTGCACAAACTTCCTGCTAAATGCAGAGGACTGTAGGTGGCAATGGACAAGTTTTCTCTCTGCTTCATCAACTGCAATCTCTGTTTACATGTATTCCTTTTACTACTATTTTTTCAAGACAAAGATGTATGTCTTATTTCAAACATCATTTTACTTTGGATATATGATGGTATTTAGCACAGTTTTGGGGATAATGTGTGGAGCAATTGGTTACATGGGAACAAGTGCCTCTGTTCAAAAAATCTATACTAATGTGAAGATTGATTAGATACCTGAGACAACCTGGAACTTGGGATCAGTTTCTCTTTCATGAGGGTGGAGCTTGCACAGAAACAAAAGAATAAGCAGAAGAAGAGATCTGGGCTTAACACTGGGTACTCGTGGGTCTCTCTCATGGGTAGCTTAAAGTGACATCTATCTCCATTGATCCTAGGTTCTTACTGACTGTTTTCTCCAACTGTTCACAGCAAATGCTTGGGTTTTATGCAGTAGGCTTTACTACAGTACATGACTAATCTTCCCCAAACTAGCTCATTAAAGATGAAATAGACCAGCTCTCTTCAGTGAAGAGGACCAATAGTTTATTTAAAGCATTTGTTTCAATAAAAGAACTAGCGGGAAACTTGGATGCTAAAATTCCATGAGTAGAAATCTTCCTGGCACTTGGTGTTGCTATGTTATTGAAAAATGATATGCCAGAAAGATTACTTTTTTCTCTTATGTTTACTGCCAATGTTGATCTATTGTGGGACATCTTTATATATTGAACCTGGGTTCTTTTTTACCTGTTTTTGGTAATCTCTCCATTCAACTGCATCTTTTTTTAACAAAATTTAAAACTATTAAGTCTGCATGGAGTATATCTGCTGTCATCCTAATCTTAGTTGGATCAACCTCATTTATTTATCTTAAAATTAACTAGTTATATCTCAGTTCTATCCAAAGAAAATACAGTATGAAAATAGAGGTGAACTCTATAGTGCATTTTACTGTACAGTTAGAAAGCAAAGCGTTAAATGAAGAAGATCCTTGTTTTCATTAAACATTTGGAGATTTAGATAAACTACATTTTACCTGAATGTCTAAAGTGATTATATCTCCCCCCATTAGTCTTACATCTTTTTGGGGGTGTCAGTGAAGGCTTTACATACGAAATTATTAAAAATAAGGGGCAATAAGTATACATAACATTAATAATGTTGTGTAGCTGTAGGTCCTGGATGCATTTGGATGTATAGATTGACTGGAGGACTCTGGGATGATGATTGGTGTAGAAACGTGTGGGTTTGGTGGCGTTCACATCTCGCCTACCATTGCATGAAACATTGGGGTTTCTTCAAGATGTGTGTGTCATACTTCTTTGGGGAGGGGGTTATTTTCTTCTTTTATGAAACTCCTACTGGAGCTAAATTTGTAATTTAGAAACATTTAATTTTGTTAATCCTGTCTGGGACATTTAAGTAACATCTAAAGCATCATTGCTTTAGAATGTTCAAATAAAATTTCCTGACCAAAAAAAAAAGAAAGAAAGAATGTGTGAGACCTGTTGTAATGGCACAGGCCTTTAATGCCAGCTCTGGAGGCAAAAGCCAACAGATCCCTTGAGTTCAAGGCCAGCCTGGTCTACAAAGTGAGTTCCAGGACAACAAGGGCTCCAAACCAACAACTCCAACAAAAGAAAGAAAGAAAGAAAGAAAGAAAGAAAGAAAGAAAGAAAGAAAGAAAGAAAGAAAGAAAGATAGATAGATATGGTGTGTGGAGGGTGTAGACTGAAGAGATGGCTGAGTGGTTGAATTGTGTTCTGCTTTTGCAGAGGACCCAAGTCCAGCACTAAGATCTGGTTTCTCACAGCCAACTCTAACTCCAGCTCTGGGTTCAACTATTTCTTCCCACCTCTGTGGGCATCTGCACACAAAACATTAATACAAATACATATACACAAAGCAAAAATGTTTAAAGATTTTTTTGTTTTTATTCTATGGGTGTGAGTGTTTTGCCTCCATGTATGTATGTGCACAACCTGTGTGCCTGGTGCCTGAAGAGTCAAGAAGAGGGCACTGATCCTCTGGAGATGGAAGTACAAGCAGTTGTAAGCTGCCATGTGGGTGCTGGGTACTCTACCTTGGTCCTCTGCAAGAGTATCTAATGCTCTTAACAAGTTAGCCATGTCCTCAGCCCAAATGTTAAAAGGATAAAAATCAGTCATGCACGCCAATGGATGCCTTTCTTCCAAGAATAAGGAGGCAGAGGCAGAGAGGTCCAGTTTCAGGCCAGCCTCAATATGTAGGACTAGATAGTGAGACCCTGACTCTCAACAAATAAATAGAGCCTGAGGAAAGGCTCAACAGTTAAGAGCACTGACTGCTCCTCCCAGCACCCACATGGGGCTCACAGCTGTCTCTGATAATTCCAGAGAATCTAACACCATCTTCTGGCTTCTGTGGGCACTGCATCACATGGTATACAGACAGACATACAAGCAAACCACTCATACACATAACATAAAAAATACATAAATATCAAAAACAAACAAATGGAAAGGAGAAATTATGGAAAGACATGTCTCTAAAAGGATAGGAAATGACCACCATGCCATTCTTCTTGAATAAAATGGAAGTTGAAACAATGAAGTTCTGATTCCTTCCCAGACAGATTTCGATGGCATGGAAAAACAGCAACACTTGTGCCCTATCGGTGGAAATGTAACAATGCAACACCTGTAGAAAAAGTATAGCAGTGCCTAAAAAAATAACAAAGCATGTAATTATCAAATGTCCAAGCAATTTCACTCCTACCACCACACTTAAGAAAAATGTAAACACACATCCAGAGAAAACCTCACACAAATGTTTACAGTAGTAGTGATGGTAATAGCAAAAGGAAAAAAAAAAGAGCCAAATGCCCATTACTAGATTAATAACCTATGGTATAGTCACACAATGGAATACTATTCACCCATGAATAGGAATGAAGTACTGAAACATGCTACAACCTGGATGAACCTCAAAGCACATTCCATAAAATAACCTACACAAAAGACAAATTATCTGATCATACACCTGTTCCACCCAGAAAAGAAACCCCCACAGCATTAGAGAATAGGCAGGAGATTATCAGGAGTGAGAGGAGGGGAAGGAGACACTGACTTAACCCATAATGGAAGTTTTCCTGGGTGCTGAAAGCTCTGAAACTAGAGGGAAGTTGTGGTGCCTCAGCTGGTGAACAGGCTCAATGACAATGAAATGTGCACTGAAAACGGTAGAGCTGTTGTCACATGGATTTCCCCGCACAAGGAGCAGATAAAAGACACTTCCTGCATAGCTCTGCCTGTCAGCTGCTAACAATCTGCAGAGGCCATGTGGGACTGGAGAAGTAGCCCCTCTGATAGACTGTTTGCCCAACATGCACCAGGCCCGGCACAGGAGCCGAGGACTGTATAAACTTGGCAAAGGGAGCACACTTGGATGGCAGAGGGAGGAGGATTAGAAGATCAAGGTTATTCTCAGCTACTTAGCACGTTAATAAAAACAAAGGGGAGTCAGGTGTGGTGAACAAGTGCGTAATCAAATCAGTCAGAAGACTGAAGCAGGAGGATTGCCAGGACCAGGATGAGGGACATGAAGTGCCTGAGGCTCCCACAAACAAAGGCTAAAACTGAAAACCAACTGCCCTGCTTCTCAGATCCTGCAGTGACCTGTGGTGCTTCACAAACAATTAGAACTTAAAGAGCCTGCACCCCAAATGGACAAAGGGTGACATAGGAGTTACTGCTTGACAAATAGTGAGCAGTCCCCTTGTTTGTTCAAACAACTGCACAGAGGGCTAAATGAAGCAAGGACAGGTTCTTGACTGTGGTAAGAGTGCCCACTCCTGCTGGGGTGCAATTCTCTCTGTAAGAACCAGTCTACTGGGGGGCTAGAGAAATGGCACAGAGGTAAAGAGCACTGACTGCTCTTCCAGAGGTCCTGAGTTCAATTCCCAGCAACCACATGGTGGCTCACAACCATCCGTTATGAGATCTGGTGCCCTCTTCTGGTGTGCAGATATACATGGAAGCAGAATGTTGTATACATAATAAATAAATAAAATCTTTAAAAAAAAAAAGAGCCAGTCTGTTGTGTTTCTGTCCACAGATTCTATTCTTTTTTAAAACTCATTTTAAAATGTCAGTTCTGCTCTGGTGAATTTTTACCCCTGCACAACAAGCATCTAGGACAGCACAGCTTTGCTCAGTGACAGCCGAGTGATGGACTCCGCAGCTGCTATTGCACATCCTCTGTGAGCCTGACTCTAGACCTGGGGCTGAAGGAGCCCTGGAAGAGCTGTCCATACTCACTGACTCTAATTCCTCTCTGTGGTTTCTTTATCCCAGCCCAAAATGACCAGCCCCTAACTGTTTATGTCAAGATGGACACAGGCCTTCATGTGTCTAAGTCCAATAATCAGTTCCTGTGGTTCAATGACCTGATGTCTTCCATTTTTTGTTGGTAATTTGGGGTTTTGTTGTTTGTTAGTTTTTGAGGTGGGGTATCACTCCAGACTGTGCAGGAACTCACTAGAATCTCTAGATAATCCATGCTGGCCTTGAACTTACAGTCGTCTACCTTCCTAGGTCTCCCCGGCCCTAGGGCTACAGGTGTCAGCCATCTCTCTTGGCTTGTTGCTTCTTCAGGGAACATTTTCTTCACTGGCTTCCAGGACACTGAACTCTCCTGACCTTCCTCCACCCCCCAGAATGTTCCCCTAATGTCTCTCTCTTAGGCAGTTTCCTCATTGTCAACTCCATGTCCGGAAGCTGAGGTGGCCTCACTCCTGGCACATTCACTCCTTGGGTGACCTTAAATTCTAGCCAGAAGCCAATGGCTCTGAACCAAAGTCCCCTTCCTTGAAAAAACCCTTGTAACACCTCCCAGGTCTGTGAAAAGGGCATCAGATTTACTAAATCCAAAGCTGAGTATGCCATCACATGCCTGTAATCCCAGCACCCCAGGGTGGGACAGGGGATCCTGATTCACAGTCAGCCTGAACAATACAGTGAGCTTTTCAGACAAACTGCCCATACTAGAAAAGCATCAGGTGGACATAGTGGTACACTTTTTGTAACAACACAACTTGGGAAGTAGAAGGAGGATCAGAGGTTCAAGGTTACCTTTGGGACCTAGACTTGAGAATCCCATAAACCCAGGACTCAGAAGGTGGAGGCAAGAGAATCTGTAGGGAATTGAGGCTTGCCTTGACAACATAGTGAGATCCAAGACAACCTTTACTAAACAGTGAGGCCCTGTCTTAAAATAAATACTGACACAGGGCCGGGCGGTGGTGGCACACTCCTTTAATCCCAGCACTTGGGAGGCAGAGGCAGATGAACTCTGTGAGTTAGAGACCAGCATGGTCTACAAGAACTAGTTCCAGGGCAGCCTCCAAAGCTAACAGGGAAACCTGTCTCGAAAAACCAAAAATAAATAAATAAAATACTGAAACAAAATAAAATGAAGAGAAAGGGAAAATGTCATCCTTGGCTACATATCAAATTGAGGACACTGTCCCTGACTATATGGAACACTGTCTTCAAAAATCATATTAGCAGGGCATAGTAACACAGGAATGTATCCCCGAATTTGGGAGGCAGAGGTAAAAGGACAGGAGACCAAGGGGATTCTTATCTACATAGGTAACTCCAGGTTACCATGGACCATATGGGATTATAGAAGCCAATACACAGGGATGGCACGGTGCTACAGTGCATAACGACACCTGATGCCAAGCACAATGACCTGAGTTCAATCTCTGGGACCCACATAGGATAAGAAGAGAACTAACTCCCAAACATTGTCCTCAGACCTCCACATGTGCTGATCTGTGTGCTCAAGTGCATGAACATGCAGACACACACTCAGAGAGACACACAAACACACACAGGCAAAAGAAAAAGGAAAGAAAAAGAAAAAGAAATTTAAAAGCCAAAACTAACTAAACAAAAAAAAAAACCCTGCAAACTACAATAAAAACCCTTAAATTAAGAAAGGCCAAAAGAAGAATTCAATTTTAGTTTGTTGGTGATGGGTTCCAGCTCTGTGTGTCACCTTGGTCTCAAACACAGGCTCCTTCTGCTTCTGCCACTAAAGAGCTGGGATTCCTGTCTTGGGCAACTTTGGCTTAAAAGAATAATCTTCCTGCCTCTCTGTCTTTCTCCCTCTCTCTCTTCCACCCCCTCAAGACAACATAAAACCCTAGCAGTGCACAACTCTTCCTCAGAGCTCACCAGAGACACCGGTTCCCTTCCTTTCAGTTGCAGAGCAGTCCCCAAATCCCAACAACTTTGGAAAATCACATGCTACACAATCACTGACCCTTCCAGCTTTGACTTTGCAGATGTGAACCCAGATGGGGAAAGGAAGAGGGCTGCCTGGCCTGTGCCTATTTGCTTTTCACTGACAACTGTCACCATTGTACCAGAACTTGACACCTATTGGCCATGATTCTGTCTGGTGGATCAGAATCCCCAGCTCCCAGGACAGGAGACAGACAGCCACAAGCCACCAGAAACCACATAACATCTTAGCTCAGTGACATCAACAATTGCTTGAGTTCCTGGATGGCAATCAGGGTGACTGCAAACACAGGTGGCCACGCACCTGCTGGATGCCATAGCCTGAGCAGTCCCCTGCACAAAACCATTGCTAACACATATCTCTTCAGCAATTACTACATAACAGAAGCTGCTCTTCTGTTAAAGGAGATGCAATGCAATGATCCCATTTTATACGTAAGGACATGGAAGTGACAATTGTAGTGTCCTCAAGGAATTGGACTGTGCCTCCTCTCTCTGTTGTCTCTTTGACAACTGTACAACTTATATGGAATGATCATTGCTCCTGTTTAATTTGTATCCCTCCAAATAGAAGAACTAAAATTTTGCCCAGAGACCACAGACCCCTTTCATCCAAAATAATTCTTGCCATCAGTGCTGCTGCATTGGCATCATTTGGAAACATTCTTATAAAGAGCTCTTGGCACTCCACTCCAGATAATCATGTGCCCCTTGTTCCCTTGTACACCTAAAAAAGTCTCACATATTCCAGAAACCTCAAAGGAACAAGAGATGACTAAATGATCACCAACATGAAGCCTAACTTCAACACTTTTTCTTCTCCCCATTCTCTCTCTCTCTCTCTCTCTCTCTCTCTCTCTCTCTCTCTCTGTATGTGTGTGTGTATGTGTGTGTGTGTGTGTGTGTGTGTGTGTCCCATGCTGGCCTGAAACTAGCCATGTAGACAGGCTGACCTCAAATTCACAGAAATCTACCTGCCTCAGCCTCCTGAGTGGTTGGGTCACCACCACACCTGGCTTCTAAACTGACTCTTTAAAATACTTTTTATTCTGGCCACTCCTCAGCACAAGACCTGGGAATCTTAACTTTAGCCCCACAATGATTCTATGTATTGTCCCCACAGCTGGGAACCATGTCCTCTGTCCATCTACCACTGACAAGCAACCTACTGCCCAGCTAGTACATCTTTCTAGACTCTACCAGCCGCACTATGCACCACCCAACCGTGTACTGGCTATCTCTCATTCTCTCTCTCAGGCTTCCTTCACAGAACTCTGACAGGTGAATGTTCCTCCTCAGTCTTACCACAAGCTTTTAGTCAGGAAAATTACCCACAGGGCTGTACTTCTAGGTCTGCCTGTCTACCAAAATCTAAAAGTCCACAGTTTCCCTGCTCTCCAGTCTGCCTGGGTCTCCCCAGTGAGATCCACCTAACCGACTTCTCCTTAGCACATGCTCTGTCTCTGACTCACAGATGCCTTAAACTTCCCCAACTTTCATTCCTTGTTCTTTCTGCATCCCAAATCTGCAGGCCATGGTCCTCCTACAGCTCAGACACTCTGCTGCCATCATTCCCATCCCCACCCCGTCACAGCTGTCAAGTACACAGAACCCCTCAACAGCTGTGTGGAATCAGCTCCACTTCCCCTCTGGGGGACCCCTCTCTGCCCACACTGTCCTCTCTTCTGAATCCCTACTTTGCATCTCATCCTTCTAAAACCCCTTCTTCAATACATTTGGGAAAATCTAGCTTCAGCTGGGCTTGGTGGTGCACGCCTTCAATCCCAGCAATGGGAGACAGAGGGGGTAGATTTTTGAGTCAAGGCTAACCTGGTCTACATAGTGAGTCCCAGGACAGCCAGAACTACACAAAGAAAATCTGTCTTGAACCCAAAAACCAAGGCAAAAGAAACAAACAAATAGAAAAGTTAGAGCTGAGGGCATAGCTCACTGGTATTGTGCTTATCTAGCATGTGTGAGGCCCTGTGTTCAATCCTGAAAAAAAAAATGAATATCTGAAAAACATCAGAACAACTTGCAATTTAGCCCCCCAAAAAAGCAGTACATTAAGCTTGGGACTAGAGAGATGTCTCAACAGTTAGGAACACTTCCTGCTCTTGCAGAGGACCCAAATTTGGTTTCTAACATCCACATGGGATTGTATAGCCATTTATAACTCCAGTTCCCTGGTGTTTAACACCATCTTCTGACTTCTGCTGGCACAAGGTACACATGCAGTGCACTTGTATATGCAGGCAAAACACTCACACATGTAAAAATGAACAAATCTTTTAAAACTACAAAACAACAACAAAAACACTTTGTGGCTGAGGAAGGCATGGTGGTGTAGACCCACAATTCCAAGCCAGTTTCCACCCAACAGATAAACCACAGCCTCTCAAACCTTGGCTCATTACTAATCCTTCCTTTTTCTCTCTCTACTTTTAATATACAAACTTTGCAGGCAATATTGGATTTAATCACTGAGAAGATATTTATCTTATCTTTAGTTGCCCAAAATAATTTCCCCCTCTTCAAACTGCTAGAAACCATTCCAATCAGAGACACAGAGCTAACTTCCCGTTGTATAAACTCATGGTGGCATGCATCAACATAGGTCTGGCCCTGCTTTTTCCTGTGCTTTCTAGCTTTATAACACAGAGGTTACATGGCATGGAACATTCATCAATACCTGGAAACCTGAAAAATCCAGACACTCTATCTGTGTTTCTACAATGAAGGCTCTTTCCCTTCAACCTTCCCCGTGGAAGATTCCCACATTGTGTCTGTGAACACAATGCTCGAGCTCTCCTACTAAATCCCTGCTGAAGGTTAATGTGTCCTTCCTCTCTATTGAACGTGCAGTATCTTAGAAGCAGGAGTGAGGGGCCAGCCATGCAGATTCCAGGGAAGAGTGATCTGGGGGGAAAAAATGAGGGAATCTTGTGGGATTCTTTATGGTGGATTCTTCAGACAGAAATTCTTCTCTGCTTCCCTCCTTTCTCCATTGCTCCCTCACACCCTCCCGTCCTTCCTGATACAATATGTTGCTATCTATTAAAGTGGATCGCAGCCGGACGTTGGTGGCACACGCCTTTAATCCCAACACTCGAAAGGCAGAGGCAGGAGGATCTCTGTGAGTTCGAGGCCAGCCTGGTCTCCAGAGCGAGTGCCAGGATAGGCTCCAAAGCTACACAGAGAAACCCTGTCTTGGAAAAAATAAATAAATAAAGTGGATCACAATTATTGTGGATCGCAATAGAGTCAGAACTAGTTTGATAAACAGATGGTTTATTAGGAGAGTATTCACAGAGCGGAGCCAGTCCTGTACCACCAAGCGGGGAACCGAGAGAGAGCCGCATGCGTGGGACTCTCTTATTTAAAGCCTTGATATGTCACTCTGACCATGCCCAAGTGTGTGTGGAATCCTGAATCTTGTACATTATAGTCGAGGTTAACTATATGCAAAACCCATTTTTCCAGGGGAGCTGATCTGAATTTAAAGGCAAAGTATTATTTTACATATTGGGTTAGAATTTTCATAAGCTACAGAGTATATGATCATTTTTCCAGGTTCTGGATCTCTACTGCCCTGGATGGTCTTTGTAAAAAGTCATGAAACTGTTCTGTTGGTTCCCATTCTATCTTCATATAGGTTTCTACTCTTTGTCGTGGTTCACAAATCTTGTTCCAGGCATTTAAGGTGCTGTCCTGCATAAAGACAATGTATGCTCATCATATCCAGCCTGAATCTGTGGGTTAGTATAAAGACCCTTTCCAAAAATCTCATCTAGGGGAGCTTCATAACCTTTCTTTATGCCTTGAAGCTCAAGGGCTTTTCTTCCTCCCTCCACAGAGCTCTCCACTTTATCTGAGACAAATTTTCTAGCGCAGCTGATACTAGGTGTTCCCAATCCGTGGGCATGACCTTATTAAAAGTCGCCCATTAATTTAATAATTCTTTCACATAATGATTATGGAGACCATATGAAACAACTGACTCCTTAATTCCCTTAAGGTCATTTGTATGGGTTCCCACTGATATGCCCTCTGACCATGTGGATGCATCTTAGATGGCGGTTTTTCTGTCATAATTGCTGGGAGCATCATTGGTGTACTCATAACAACCTTAGGAAAGTTTTCCTGATGTTTGAATGGAGTGGGTGCATCAGACTGGGAATAATTTGATTCTGTGTCATCCAAAGCTTGTAGCCTGGCAACCATAGTCTCATGTAGAGATTGAATTTCATGAGTGATGTTAGATTCTAAGAGTTTCACAGAATCAGTAAGTTTCTTTATTTCTACATCTACATGTGCTTCTAAATCTTTAATCTTCTCATACTTAGACAGTATCTGAATGGCATGTAAATTTCCTTCCAAGATTCCAGCTTGTTGTCTGCAGCGGTAGATTCCTCAGACATGGAGCCAACCGCCTGTGCTATGTCACCAATCCTGTCTCAATTCTTAGCTATTTTTGCATTCAAATCAAGTTTGGTTTCTATTTGGCCATTTGTGTTTTCTACTTGTGTTACTAATGTATTACAGCTATTCTCAACTTCCTTTCGTAAATGTTCCATGTCTTCTATTTCAGAAATCAAATTTTCCTGGCTGGCTTTTATATCCTGCATCCAATTTACTAAGCTGTCCCTTTTTCTGTGTCTCAATCCTCTGGTTAGAGATGTCATATGGACTATAAAGCTGATCCCTAACACAGCATATAGGTACATCACTGGCAATTAATTCATAAGCCTCCTCTAACATTGAAATCATATAAGTAGCAAGAATATTCCCAATTTTCTGCATGCTCAGATATTCTGCCATTCTGCAAGTTTACCTGTACCACAGTTGCCATCCAGCTTCAGTAACTGTTTGACCAGCAGGTGGTTCAGGTGTCCTGTTGTGATGGCGGTGGAGGCAGAGTGTAGCTGGAGGTGCGCAGGAGCTGGGCGCCGCAGGGCCCAGCGTTCAGCTGTGGGAACTGGAGGTGAAGTCTGTCTCAAAACTACCTGAAAAATATCTAAAAGCTTTATGAACCAAGTCAGAACTAGTTTGATAAACAGATTGTTTATTAAGAGAATACTCAAGCAACAGAGCAAGTCCTGTACCAGGCAGGAGGGAACCAAGAGAGAGTCACATGCGTGGGACTCTCATATTTAAAGCCTTGTTGCATCACTCTGACCATGCCCAAGTGTGCTTGGTCAGGGTCACCTGTGCCAGTCCCCAAGTGGGAGTGGCCAGCATTTCCCCCTACAATCTATGGTCTTTGAACTCTTATATTTTTTCCTATAGTCTTCTGAGGGCTTCAGTTTTAGGTATGACCACAATGCCAGGACAAAATGACCTTTTCTTTTCATATTAATTGTTTGATTTAATTTTTATTTTATGTTTATGGGGATATATAAACTTGAAAGTATATTTGTATATCACACACATATCTAGCACTCATGGAGGCCAGAAGAGGGTGTGGGGTTTGCTTGAACTTCAGTTCCAGACAATCCTGAGACCCTGTGTGGGTGCTGAGAATGGAACCTGTGTCTTCAGCAGAGCAGCCAGTGTTCTTAACTGATGAGTCTCTCCTGGCCAGAAATTAATTTTTCATGTTTTAAATGATTTATTACAAAACATCGGGAGGGTACATATGCCTGTGAATGAGGGTTCCTGTGCAGGGCAGAAGAGGGCCTCAGATCCCCAGGGGCTGGAACTGCAGGTATCTGTGAGCCAACTGATGACAGTGCTGGGGTCTGAACTCAAGTCCTGGAAAACAGTGTGTGCCCTTAACTGCTAAGCCACCTCTTAGACCCTAACACTAATTTGTATTACATTCATTTCTTTCTTTATTTATTTATTTAGTGTGGGTGCCTCTGTGTGTGTGTGTGTGTGTGTGTGTGTGTGTGTGTGTGTGTGTGTGTGTGTGTGTGTGTGTTCACACCCATGCTGTGTGCTGCCCTTCCCTGTTTGTTTGTTCTGGAAAGTGTTGCCTCTGTGTTATGAAGGAACAGGATGTAGACTTCATTTGAGGTGTGCGATGGTTTCAACAACCAACCACAGGGAGGGAAATGCCACCTGCCCCCATGCCTGTCAACAGAACCAGTCTCTTCTTAGTCAGTTTGTTTAGAGCAGGGACTCACTATGTAGCTCGGCTGGCCTGAACTCACAGAGATTTTCCTCCTTCTGATGCCAAGTGCTGGGATTAAAGTTCTGTGTTACCATGAGTGGTCAGTGCAGCATTTTACACAAATTTTTGATGTATATATACCATTTTATTCTTCCTTGTAAAGCATGGTGGCACATGCCTGTAATTCTAGCATTCAGAGATAGAGACAGGAAGACTGCCACAAGTTCTAGGCCAGTTTGGTTTACATAGATATTTCCATTCCAACCAAGACTATATGATAAGAATCTATGATAAAAATTAAGTGCTGTGGAAGGGATGGGATGCTTGAGAGATGTCTCAGCAATTAAGAGTACTAGCTGTTCTTCAAAAAAAAATCTGGTTCAACATGGTGGATCAGAACTGCATTTGTGGATCAGAAAGTTCCAAGGGATCTGACACACTCCTAGGGCTTCCATGGGCATCAGGCTTCCATATGGTACACAAATATACATTCAGTCAGAACACCAATGCACAGTGAGTAAATAGTAAGTATGCAAATAAGAGAATAAATAAATAAATAAATAAATCCAAGGACTGAGATATCTCAGTCAATAATGTGCTTGCCTAGTAAGTGCCAGGGCCTGGGTTTAATTCCAGGAACCCAGGTGAAAATTCCAGTCATGGAGGTGAGTGTTATCCTAGCACTACGCAGGCAGAGACAAGAAGATCCCCGGGCATTACTGGCCAGCAAGATTAAGGCTACATAGCAAGTTTGAGGCCAGTGAGAGACCCCATCTCAAAGTATATGGATCCTGAGGACATCCTGGGCCTCCACATGCACAGACAGACAGACAGACAGACAGACAGACACACACACACACACACACACACACACACACACACACACACACAGAGCGTGAGCCTTGCTATGTATCCTTGCTTTAAAAATATAAATCATACAGAAATGTGCAAAGTAAAAAATGAGCAGGGTATAGTGCCCCAGGTCTATAATCCCAGTACTTTGAGGCAGAAGCATGAGGAGCAAGAGTTCAAGGTCATCCACAGCTACACAGAGAGTTCCAGGACAACCTGGGCTGCATGAGAGAGAACCATCAGGTTTCTTTCTCAATCCCTCTCACCTTATTTTTGGGAGAGTTTCCCATTATCCCTGGAACTTGGTGATGTGGTCAGACTGTCTGGTCAGCAAGCCCCAGGGACCCCCTTGTCCTCACTCTCAGCACAGAGATCACAGGTGCTCACCCCTACACCTGTGGATGTGGGATCCGACTCAGGTTCTTACACTTCTGCAGCAAGCCCTTCACTCCTGAGTGTCTCCCTAGACCCAAGCCTATTTTCATTTTCATCACTTTAAAAAACGATTCATTTATTTAATTCTATGATATGTGTGTTGCCTGTGTGGATGTATGTGCACCATGTGCGTGCAGGGAGCCAGATTAGAGCATTGGATCCCCTGGAACTGAAGTTACAGATGGCTGTGGGTTCAGAGGCCAATCCCAGGTGTCCTGAGAAACCAGTGAGTGTGCTTAACCAATTAACCATCCCTTAACCCTGTGTTTTTATTATATTTTATTTTTTATTTTGTGTATGTATGTGCATGTGTGGGGGCATGTATGTATGTATGTGCTCCTCAGAGCACAGCTTTAAGGAGACTGTTCTCTCCTCCCAATACCTGGGTAGCAGGGATGGAACTCAGGTAGTCAGGATTCATATCAGCCCTTTACTCCCTGACCATTGTGCTGACCTAGTGACTTCTTTCTTCCTTCCTTCCTTCTTTCTTTCTTTCTTCCTATTTCTTTCTTTTTTCTTCCTTTTTTGTTTGTTTTGTTTTGATTTGATTTTCCAGACACGGTTTCTTTGTGTAGCCCTGGCTGCCACGGAACTTGCTCTATAGACCAGGCTGGCATCGAACTCAAGAGATCTGCCAGCCTCTTCTCGAGTGCTGAGATTAAAGGCATGTACCACCAATGGCCTGCATTTTTTTACCTTTTATTTTCAGTTTTCCTTTTTCTTAAGACAGGTTTATCTGTTTGGCCCTGGCCATCCTGAGACTTGTGATGTAGAACAAACTGGCTTTGAACTCACAGGAATATACCTGCCTCTGCCTCCTGAGTGCTGGGATTAAAGGTGTGTACCACCCTGACATACATTCACCAATTCTTTCTTTATAAAGCCAGTGTCTTAGAATCCTACAATATAGTGCACACATCCTACTTAACAGAATAGTCTTCAAAAAACAATTGAGCAGGTAACTGAGGATGAATCTAGAATGAAAGGGAGATTCTTTCCTCAGAATACACAGTACATTAAATATGGGAAACTTTTGAGTGACAAGGGTCTCTACCTATAAACCAGACTGCAGCTTGGATAAGAAGAAGCCACGTTCCCACATCTCTCTGCTCCACTCAAGACACGCCCTCCATGACAGTCTGCATCCTTGACTGGATCTCTAATAAGACACCTTCCTCCTGCTCTCACTAGCTAAAGCTTCCTCCTCTGTAATTTCACATTTACCTATTGGAATCCTAGCTTTCCTTCAAGATCCAGAACAAACACCACCCTACCATGACCAGCCCTGGATGAAAACCAAGTCTCCTTCCCCAGTCACAACACAAGGCAGAGTCCTGTCTTCCTTCCACACAGCCTCTTCTTCCATGAAGCACAGAGCTGAAGAGCTGCTGCCTCTGTGGACCTCACTTAATTTCTCACATGGTCACACTTGTTTTAATAAAATCTGCTTAGTAATTAAGACAGCAGCAGCCAAGCCCAAAGTCCTGAATTCAATCCCTGAAACTGAATTTTGAAAAGACAGGAGGAATGAGAAGTTAGGGTGTTTGTTAGAGGATGGGGGTCCCTATCTCTAACAGAGATATTGATCCTCTGCTGGAGAGAAGGGTTGAGCACAGAGAAGATGAGGGAGTCCCAAAGACTCATCCAGACAGAAGACACTCATCACCTCACAGGTCAGAGGATGGCCTTGGGCTGGATGTCTGACTGCAAGGGGAGAATGACCTTCTCTATTTCTGGGGCCAATTCAAGGAAGACACTGGGGAGAGGACAAAGGTTCCGAAGAGGGAGGGAGAGACAAGAGGAAAGCCTGGTGGATTAACTTGGGGGCAGTTGGACAAACAACCCCAAGTGTTTGGAGTTACCCATGCCAGGACCCAGCAGTTTGGATGAACAAGTCCTGCCCAAGGCAATCAAAATCCTCAATCCAGAGGCCTGGCAGAGGAAGGGTGAGTGGGAGAAAGTAGGGGAGGTTCAGAGACAGGGAACTAACTCAGTGACACCTCAGGATCCAAGGGTCAGCCCTGGGTGCCCTGCTGCTGCACATGCTCCCTGGGTTACAAGAGGGTCTCATGCTCTAAGCACCTGTTTCAGGATTGAGAACCATGTTAGGAAAAAATGTGGAAAAAAAAAAAAGGTCAGGAGACTGGACTCAAATGCAGGGGCGTTTATTTCAGAGAACCTGAGAAGAGCACACACTAAGCAAGCATGCTTCTCTTACAGACTAGGAACCTTTTACCAAGCTAGGAGGAGGAGGAGAGAAAGGTAGGCTGTGTGTTTAAGCAAGTGACTAGTTCTTCTTTGCAGACAGGGTGGGCCTTTTGCAGTTGGGTTGTCTCAGGAGTCAGAATGGGATGCAGAGCACAGCCATGTTCACCATGCTCTACACATGCCATGGGCTTGTCTTGGGACCAATCACTGTCAGTTGAAAAAGCTGTAAATTCGTTTCATCACCCTGCAAGAGCAGTTAAGGGTTATTAGATACTGAGCCATCTCTCTAGCCCACATTCCTGACTCCCAAACCCCACTTATTTATTTTTTTTCAAAAGAGGATCTCACCATTATCTCTAGCTGTCCAGAAACTCACTGAGTAGACCAAACTGTCCTCAAACTCAGATGTTAGCCCGCCTCTGCCTCCCAAACCCTGGTGTCAAAGTCTTTGTCACTACACTCAGGTAGCTTCTCAAGCCACTTTTGAAACCATTTTGATCAAACTCTTCCATCAGGTTTCCAGGAAATAGTACATTTCTAAACCCAAGTTGGGGTCCTTGTGTTGTTTTGTTTGAGCCACTCTTTTATGTGTCACAGGCTAGCCTCAAATTCACTATGTAGCCAATGCTGGTCTTGAACTTCAGATCTTACTGCCTCCATAACCTCAGGGCTGGGATTAAAGACACATGCTGTCACACCAAGTTTAATGCTTCATCTCTTTAATTGACTAGTATTTATGGGTCACCGTATAGGACTTTGCTTTAAACTAGTCTGACCCCAGAAGAGTACATGGAGATATGAGATAAGATTAAGTGTGAATGTGGGTGTCACAGCCCATGTGAGGAGGGCAAAAACAACTTTGTGGAGCTAGTCTCTACTTCCACTAGGGATTTGACAATCTAAGTCAGCTGGCCCTGCTTGCCTGGAACCACTTTTAATCCACTGAGCCATCTTACCAGACCAAAACTAATAAATGTTATCAACAGATGAGAGGAAGTATGGAGTATTGACTCTGTTACTCTCTGCTTTTGTATATATTTATCATTTTCCCACAAAAAGTTAAAGTAAACAAGATTAATATATATACAGAAGACTTCTGAATGCGTCCAGCCCTGTCACCATCTTGAACTTCAGACAAGAATTTTCAGTGGCCTGAAATACAACTTTCAAACTGAGCTTACAAATTAAGTCTACATCCTGTCTTTCCACACCATAGTCAAACTGCTTTCCTAAAGACACATGAATGTCCTTCCTCTGTTCCTCCCCAGTGGCTCCCTGTGTCTGTAAATGACAATACTATTCAGTCAGTTGCTCAAACTGATAACTTGGAGAGATCTTCGACTCCTCTCTGTAGAGATGGTACAGCAGCTAAAGCCTGCCAAGCCTGATGACCTGAGTTCTGTACCTGAGAACCGTATGGAAGAAAGACAGAATTGACACCCTTAAAAAGCCCTCTACCTTCACAAGCACACCAGGGCACACGTGTGACAACACCCGATATATAAATAAATGTAATTAAAATAATATAAATGGCTAAAGAGATAGCTTAGCTGTGCCCTGCTCTTCCAGAGGACACAGTTAGGATCCCAACACCCACATCAGTTGCTTCACAGATGCCTGTACTCCAGCTTCAGGGGATCTGATGCCCTCTTCTGGCCTCTTCTGCCTCTGCAGACACATGCACACATACACTCTCCAACTACTACCTGCCACAAGGTTGGAACCTTCTCACCTCCATGAAATCCTGTCAGTAAGTTTGGAGAGACAGAGGTGGCCACCTAATGATTCTCCTGTGTCAAAGAGCTTTGCAATCCCAAGACATTTCCTGCTTCCTCATTAGTGGAAGCTGGTTTATTATATGATGCAGGAATCTGTTTGACAAGGGCAGTTGACTTCAAATACAATCAAACTGCCAAGTTTTTTCTTTAAGTGAGTGGGTGCTGGGTGTGATGGCACATGCTTATAGTTCCAGAACTCAGGCTGAGGCAGGAGTGTTGCTACAGTTTGAAGGCAGCCTGAGATACAAAGCAAGGCTTTATCTCACAGGAAAACAGAAATTCAAAGAATCAGGTGGATACAGGTTAGAAAAGAGAACAATGAGGCTAAAGAAGTGAAAGTGGGGACCTGGAGAGAAGAAATTGAGAGCTGAGGTTCATAAATTAGTTATGTTCCAGAAGTCTTCAGTTCAATTCCCAACACTAACTTGGCAGCTCACAACTGTAACTCCACTTCCAGAGAATTAGGCATTCTCTTAGACATACATGCAGAAAAAAGTCATGCACATAACATAATAAAAACAACTCTTTTAAAAAAAAAGGAGAACTTACCCTTTAAGTTTTCTTGCAGGAATTGAGATTATATCTTTCATGGTAGGTATTTGGCATTTTTCAGCCAACTCCTTCCTGGAGAAATCAAAGTTAGCTGTCAGCTCTGAATGTCTTATTGGAATGTATCAACAGTCACGGCATGGATTGAGCTATTTAATACACCATGGGTCCCCAAACCACAGAGTTACAGGATCTTCCTCCTCTAAGGAAGGACACAAATAGAAATCTTTCATAGAATATAAATCATGAGAGACTGTGGAGATAGCTCAGTCAGTGAAATGCTTGTCATGTCAGTGTGATCAACTGAGCCTGGATTACATGTTCCACCCTTAGAAAATAAACAAGAAAAAAAACGCAAAATGTCCAGGCACAGCAGTAATCTGATAATATCAGCTCTGAGGATGAGGAGACAGGAGGGTCTCTGGGGCTTCCCAATCAATCAGTCTAACTCAGTAGTAAGCTACAAGTCCATGTAGAGACTATTCTTATCATCATCATCATCATCATCAACATCATCATCATCATCATGTTATCCAACAAGCACACACTAAGTAAGTGAACATAATTCAAAAATTTTTAAAGTAAAGTAGAGGGCTGGAGAGATGGCTCAGTGGTTAAGAGTGTTTGCTGCTCTTGCAGAGGATCACATTAGGTTCCTAGCAACCAATCACCTATAACTCCGGCTTGAGATGATCTGATGCCCTCCTCTGGCTTCTGTGGCATTGCACACACATGTGCACATGCCCACGCCCACCCCACCCCCACTGCCACATGCACACATGATTGATATAAAATAAAATTTTTAAATTTTCTAAAATGGAAAGGTAGAGGAAGATACCCAACATAGAACTCTGACTTCCTCACTCATGTTGACATGTGTTACACACACAGAGGAACACTTTACACACAGAGAGAAAGAGAGAACAAATTAAGTCCACAAAGCTTCTCATGGGACATTTTAAGAATACTTTCTTTTCATCTCTGTGAGTTCGAGGCCAGCCTGGCCTCCAGCGTGAGTGCCAGGGTAGGCTCCAAAGCTACACAGAGAAACCCTGCCTCAAAAAAAAAATGAAATAAAAAAGAATACTTTCTTTTCATTGTTATGGGAGGATCCAAATCAATACAGTCAATTTATTGGACTAGAAGAAACATGTAGGTGCTACCATGGAATAGAAGGATACTTACATGATCTGGAGTCTCCTGGTGAATGTAACAGCGATGTAACCTTCATGCAGTTTAGGATCCTCAGCAAGAATCTGACACACTTCAGAACTGGCATTCAAGACCTTGTTCTCCATATCCTAAAACAGGTACAGTGAGAAATCAAGGCTGGGACTGTTGGTTACTGACATCTTCTCTAATAGATCTAATGGGGCAAAGATGTCAGTTGTGGAGGGGACAATTTCAATGAAAATGCACCCCCTAAGGCTCAGATATTTAAACACCTGGTCCCCAGTTGATGTGTTGCTCAGGAATGAAATGGGGAAATGCAGCCTTGCAGGAAGAAAGACATAACTGGAGTGGCTTTAAGGGCTCATAGCCTTGCCTCACATCCAAGTCGCTCTCCCTACTTTACGGTTGCCATGGAAGCTGTGCTCTCTCACCTTCCTTCTCCTGCTGCCATGTCTTTCTGCCATTATGAGCTTTTATCCCTTAGGAACCTTAAACCCATATATACTCTACATAAGTTGCTTTTCATCTTGGTGTTTTTTATCACAGCAACAGAAAAATGACTTACACAGGGTGAGACCCTCCTATCTCCATTAGAGTTCATGAGCATGATGGCATATGACTGTAATCCCAACCCTCAGGGGGCTGGTGCAAGAAGATCAAGTTCCAAGCCAGCCTGGGCTATATAGGGATGGAAAATCTTCCATCCCAAAATCAAACCAAACCATTGGGTATAAGTTTTGCAAGGCAAGTGTTCAGATAGCACTGACTATCAAGCCCCGCAGCAAACATTTAGCTGGCATCTTACCTGCATCATGTCCTTCCCAATCTCTAGAGGTACAATGTAAGTTCCAGGGAATGTCTTTTGAAGAAAATTTACGAAGTAATCTACGTTAATCAAGTCTCCTAACCAAACAAAAACAATGATGGAAATTCATGAATAAAACATCACTTTTAAAAGACTTATTTTTTATTTTGTGTGTATGTATGTTTTTTCCTATATGTATGTCTTGTACCCTTGTGTATAGTAACCACAGAGACCAGAAGAGGACCTCAAGTCCTCTGGAACTGGAGTTACAAACACTTGTAAGCTGCCATGTGGGTGCTGGGAACTAAACCCAGGTCCTCCAGTGCTCTTAACCACTGAGCCATCGACCCAACCCTGCCAAACAGAAAATTCTTAAATCCAACATCGAAACGCAATATAATACAAAGAGACATTAATTTGGTATTTAGATGCTGAAGAATATTTTAAAAGTCCTTCATTCTGGTAAATAAACCACTGTTTCTATAAGGGCATAAACATTGTATGCACAATGAAAGATCTGGAGGTCATAACATACAGCAGCCTGAAGTCTGAGCAGAGTGTTTGAGGCAGTATTTGTTGGCACTCATGGCAGCACAGCAGGTACAGTGCAAAATGCGTGTGTTTGGTGTTGAGAACAAAGGCTCCAGTGGAGTGGGAGATGCCAACCCTGACAGAACAACTCAGTTCACTTCACCCTCGATTTTGAATTAATTTTTGCTCATTGTGCATTCAGATTGCTGTTGCCATATCATTCTCAACCCCACAGTTAGTTACAACATCCCCATGGGGGTCTTGACCCATAGTAAAAGAAACTGGAAACTAGTGGATGAGGTCAGCTTCCAGATAGAAGAGAATATTTGTGAGACATGTATCTGAGTTCAATGTCCAAAAGACATAAAGAATTCTTACATCTTAGTGAGACAAGTAGTACAATTAAGATATAATATGTGACCGGGAAGTGGAGGCACACGCCTTTAATCCCAGCACTCGGGAGGCAGAGGCAGGTAGATCTCTGTGAGTTCGAGGACAGCCTGGTCTACAAGTACTAGTTCCAGGACAGCCTCCAAAGCTACAGAGAAACCTTGTCTCGAAAAAATCAAAAAAAAAAAAAAGGAAAAAGAAACTAAATTATATGTGAGGCCTGGTGTAGTGGCACACGCCTTTAATTCTAGCACTGGGGAGGCAGAAGCAGGTGGATCTCTTGAATTCAAGGCCAGCTTGGTCTACAGAGTGAGTTCCAGGAAAGCAGGGGCTGCATACAGAAACCCTGTCTGGAAAAACAAACACACACACACACACACACACCAAAAAAGAAAGAAAAAATTGTGTCGGGAGATGGGGTAGACTGAAGAGATGGCTGAGTGGATAAGCTGTGTTCTACTTTTGCAGAGGACTCAAGTCCCAGCACTAAGGTTGGTGACTCAAAACCCCTGTAACTGAAACTATGGGTTCAACTACTTCTTCTGAGTTCTGTGGGTTCCTTCACATAAGACATTCACACAATTACATATACATAAATATATTTTTAAAGAATTTTTTAAGTTTTATTTTGTGTCTGTGAGTGTTTTGCCTCCATGGATGTGTGTGCACTGCCTGTGGGCCTGGTGCCTAAAGAGTCAAAAAGAGGGCACTGTTTCCTCTGGAGCTGGAGGCAAAAGCAATTCTAAGCTACCATGTGGGTGCTGGGAACCCCATCTGAGTCTTCTGCAAGAGCATGTGATACTCTTAACTACTCAGCCATGTTTTCAGCCCTAACTTAAAAAAATTAAAAATTCTAATAAAAAATTAAAAATTAATCTTGCATGGTGGTGGTTGTCTTCCCTCCAACATTCTGGAGGCAGAGGCCAGGAAGTCTCTTGGAGTTGAAGGCCAGCCTGATCTTCACATCAAGTTCCATGCCTATAATTAGACCCTCTTTCAAAATAAACTAATAGAGTTGGAGAAATGACTGAGCAATTAAGAGCACTGACTGCTTCTCCCAGCACCCATGTGGTAGCCTACAACTGTCCGTAATCATATAAGGGGATCAGATACATTGTTCCGGACTCTGTAGGTACTGCCTACACATGGTGCACAGACAAATATACAAGCAAAACATTCTTACACATAAAATAAAATAATCAGTAAATCTCAAAAACGTCAAAATAAATAAAATCATAAAAAAGGAAATGGAAAGATTTGTCTCCCAGAAGAGAGGAAGTGGCCAAGAGGAGCAGCAGTCTTTAATGAAATGTGAGATAAAACAACAATATTCTAATTCCTACCCAGACAGACTTTGAGGGCTTGGAGAAATAAGAACAACTGAGTCCTATTGGTGGAAATGTAACAATGCAAACCTGGTGGGAAAGTGTGGCAGTGCCTAAAAAGTAACTAAGCAATTACTCCTACCTTTATACCCAAGAGAAATGAAAGCACATATCAAGATAAAACCTCACACAAATTTTTACAATAGTGCTGTGGTAATAGCAAAAGGAAAAAACAAGGGAGATGTTCATTGCTGGATGAATAAACTGTGGTGTAGTCACACAATGGAATACTATTCACCCAGGAGTAGGAATGAAGAACTGAAGTGTGCTACAAGCAAGCACGTTCCGTAAAATTATCCACACAAAAGACAAATTATCTGATCCCTTCACCTGTTATGTGCAGAATGAGAAACTACACAGCATAGAGAATAGGCAGGAGGTGATCAGGAGTGAGAGGAGGGGAAGGAGACATTGACTTAACCCATATGGAGGTTTTCCTGGGTGCTGAAAGCTCTGAAACTAGAGGGCAGTTGTGGTGCCTCAGCTGGGGAACAGGCTCAATGACAATGAATTGTGCACTGAAAATGGTGGAGCTGATGTCACATGGATTTCCCCGCAGTAGAAACAGATAAAAGACACTTCCTGCATAGCTCTGTCTGTCAGCTGCTAACAGGCTGCAGAGGCCATGTGGGACTGGAGAAGTAGCCCCTCTGATAGAGTGTTTGCCCAGCATGCACCAGGCCCGGGGCAGGAGCCCATGACTGTACAAACTGGACAAGGGGAACACACTTGTGGTCCCTGAACTTGGATGGCAGAGGGAGGAGGATTAGAAGATCAAGGTTATTCTCGGCTACTTAGCACATTAATAAAAACAACAAAGGGGAGTCAGGTGTGGTGACACAAACTGTAATCGCATCACTCAGAAGACTGAAGCAGGAGAATTGCCAGGGCCAGGATGAGGGACATGAAGTGCCTGAGGCTCACACAAGCAAAGGCTACAATTGTGATAATAGGCTGTGGAAGATGGAAATTTCGAGTATGCACTGTATGTGGCATAAAATTGTGAGTCAGTGGAATTGAGGATTGTGAGCATTTGAGTGTTATGTGAGGTCTCGGGGAAAACTTGACGTGTGTGAGGCTGGAACATCACTGAAATAAGTTCAAAGAGAAGCAATGCGTGGCTCTTGGGGTATGTGAATACAATACAATGTATGACTCTTGGGAGATTGGGTGCATGTGTGAAAAACTGAAATGTCTGTGTACTCTGCTCCTCAACCAACAAATCGCAGTTGTGGCCTGACAGAGTGGCCTGGAGTGCTGTACAATTAGAGCTTAGAGAGCCTGCACCCCAAATGGACAGAGGATGAAATAGGAGTGTCTGCGTGACAAATAGTGAGCTGTCCCCTTGTCTGCTCAAACATCTACACAGAGGGCAAAATAAAGTGAGGACAGGTAACTTGCTAACTGTGGTGAAAGTGCCCACTCCTGGTAGTGTGCATTTCTCCTCATTAAGAATCAGCCTGCCAAAAAATGTAAATAAATAAATATTTAAATATTAAAAAAAAATTATCAGTCTGACATCAGTACTTTGATGACACATGCTTTTAATCCCAGCACTCAGGAGTCAGAGGCAGGTGGATCTCTGTGAGTTCAAGGCCAGCCTGGTTTACAGAGTGAGTTCCAGGACAGCCAGAGCTTCATAGAGGAACTCTGCCTCAAAACAAAGATCCAGCCTGCTGTGTTTCTGTCCACACTGTCTATTCCACTTTAACTCTAATGTCAGTCCTGCTCTGGTGAATTCTTTACCCCTGCACCACAAGCATTCCAGGACAGCACAGCTTTGCTCAGTGACATCCCGGGTGCTGGACACAGCAGCATCTATCTCACGTCCTATGTGAGCCTGGCTCTAGACCTGGGGCTGAAGCAGCCCATGCAAGAGCCGTCCCTGTTCACTGACTGAATTCCTCTCTGTGGTTTTCTTTTTTTCTGTGGTTTTCTTTAACCCAGTCCAAAAAGATCAGCCTCTAACTGCTTCTGTCAAGATGGACACAGGCCTTCATGTGGCTAAGTTCAATTATCAGTTCCCAGGCTGCTCCCGATGGACCTGTCTATCTTGTGGTTCATTGACCTACTGTCTTTCTTTGTGTTGGTGACGGTGATGAGGTTTTTGCTGTTGTTTTTGTTTGTTAGTTTTTGAGATAGGATATCATTCCAGAAGGTGCAGGAACTCACTAGAATCTCTGGATAATCCATCCTGGCCTTCAACTTGCAGCCATCTTCCTTCCTAGGTCTCCCCAGCCCTGGCCTGCAGGTATCAGCCATCACTTGTTTCCTTCTTCAGGGAACATTTTCTTCACTGGCTTCCAGGACACTGAGCTCTCCTGACCTCCTTCCACCCCTCATAATGTTCCCTCATGTCTCTCTCCTGGGCTGTTTCCTCATTGTCAACTCCACCTCCAGAATCTGAGGTGTCTCCACTCCTGGCACATTCACTGTTTGGTGAGCTTACCCCAGGACAAGACTTTAAATTCCAGCCAGAGGCCAATTTCTGGGAATTAAAGTCTCCATCCTTTAAAACACCCGGGTAACACCTGCCAAGTCTGTGAAAAGTGCATGAGATTCACTAAATGAAGCCTGGGTGTGCCATCACATGCCTGTGATCCCAGCAAGCCAGGGTGGGATAGGGAATCCTGATTAAAAGTCAGCCACAAAGGGCCCCTCACCCAGAAAAAATGAGCTGGGCACAGTAGCACACTTTTTGTGACCCCCACAACATGGAAAGTAGAAGGAAGACTCTCTTGGGGAAGCTGACCTCTCAATACCTGTAATCCCAACACTCAGAAGGTTGAGGGTAGGGTATCACTAGGGATTTGAGGCTAGTCTGGACTACATAGTGAGCTAAAAGAAAATGAGACCCTGTCTTAAAATAAAATATAAAACAAATGAAACAGCGAGAAAGAGAAAGGCAGAAAAGCCATAACTGGCTACATGTCAAGATCAAGGAAATCCTGGGCTACATGAGACATTGTCTCCAAATATCAAATTAATTAGGCATAGTAACACATGGCTGTAATCCCAGCACTTGGAAAGTAGAATCAAAAGAAACAGGATTTCAAGGGTATCTTTGGCTACCTAGAAAATTCTAGGTTACCATGTGTTAAATGTTTGTTTAAATTAAAGATAAAGAAGAAAAAGAGGCGGATGAGACATAAGACTAAGAGACATAGTAGACATATTAAGCAGTTTATTATAGGCCCAGCAGAGTAGGGAGCCTAAAGGAGAGGAGAAACCGGGTAAATGGCTGACCACCATGGCCGGTCGCCATAGAGAGAGAGAAGCAGAAGCAGACAGAGAAGAGGAGAAGAGTAGAGAGTAGAGAGAGGGTGTAGAGAGAGAGAGACATAAGTGGGCAGGGATCTGTCTTTTAAAGGGGTCCTCTGCATCTGTGTGCAGACTTAGTTCCCATGGAACCCTGGGCTGACCAGGGTACTGCCTGTTCCGCCAGGTAACAGGCAGGCCAGCATAATGCTTGAACCTTTCACCATGGACCATATGGAATTAAAGAAGCCAATACACAAGGCAGACATGTTTCTACAGTGGGTAAAGACGCCTGATGCCAAGCATAATGACCTGAGTTCAATTCCTGAGACCCACATAGGAGAAGGAGAGAAACGACTCCCAAACATTATCCTTAGACCTCCCCATGTGCTGACCTGTGCATTCTTGTGTAACAGGACATGTGAGCACACACACACACAAACACACACACACACACACACACACACACACACACACACTTTTAAAAGCCCAGTCTAACAAAAACAACAATAAAGATCCTTAAATTAAGTAGAGTCAGAAGTAGAATTCAACTAGAGTTTGTTTGTGACAGGGTCTGGCCCTGTGTGTCAGCATGGCTGGCCTTGAACTTACCACCCTCCTGCTTCTGCTCCCCAGTACTGGGATTCCTGGCTTGTGACAGTTTGTTTGGTTTAAAATAATAATTTCTCCTCTCTCTGTCTCTCTGTCTTTGTCTCTCTCTGTCTCTCTCTCTATCTCTGTCCCTGTCTCTCTGTCTCTACACACACACACACACACACACACACACACACACACACACACACAAGAAATACTCAATTGTTCTCATCCTATAAGCTGCTCCATCTTGATAAAACAACATCACTTTCTAATCATCCTCATCCAGTCCAAGTCCTTCCACTGTACTGAGAGCTCCAGCAGATGTGTCCTCCTCTCTTCCCATGCTCCTCTCCTGCTGCACTGATCTGGACATCACATGCTCAGCTCAGGTCCTTTATCTCTGCTGTTCCTTTGACCACACATCCATATGGCATCTTCCCTCATCCCCTTCAGATCTGCTCAGTTGTCACTCTCCAGCAGAGTCCTTTCCTAGCATTGCTCTCTACAAGCTCACACTCACACCTCCAGCTCCAGCTCCTTCCAGGCTCTCTGTCTGTCTCCACAGTGCTCATCACCATTGGACACTCTTCCTTATTTCTTTATAGTATGTTTCCCCACTGGAAAGTAAGTACCAGAAGGACAGAGAATTCAGTCTGTGTCATGCTCCAGTGTGGTCGTTCTGTGTGGTAACTGTATAAAGGACATGCAGGTAACTGCCAGATCTCTATACAGTGTGTGAAGGAATGAAAGCATGAGTGCGCTGCCCAGCTCTGATGGGACCAATGGCCTATCAGAAGCACCTTACTGGGTAATGTCATAACGGCTAGGATTTTAACAAAGACGGCATAAAATCCTAGCAGTGCACAGCTCTCCCGGAGTGCTCACCAAAGACACCTGGCTCCCTTCCTTCCAGTGTAGAGGGCCCCCAAATCCCAACACCTCAGGCCAGGCATGGACTGTGGAACCACTGTCCTCGCCCTTCCAGCTCTGGCTTGGCAGATGGGAACCCAGACAGGGAAAGGAAGAGAGTCTCTTGCCCTCTGCCCATCTACTCCTCACTCACCCATTGCATGATAGACCACCAGAGGGATCATTGGTGATTCTGACTCTGGGTCCTCATCCCCAAGCTCCCAGGTGTTGCAACACCAGGACAGAAGACAGACAGACAGGAGCCACCAGGAGCCAGGGAACACCATCTTAGCTCAGCGACACCAACAAATGTTTGTGTCCCTGGATGGCAATCAGGGTGTTTTTAGGGACCTAGGTAGCCACGCCCCTGGCAGGTGCCACAGACTGAGCAGTATCTGCTGCAAAACCATTGCTGACACATTTCTTCAGAGCTTGCCACAGACCAGAAGCTGCTCTTCTGCCCTTCAACCGATCTTATTTAATGATCCCACTATATGTGTAAAGTCATGGAGGTGACAATTACATGTCCTCAAGGAATTAAACTGTGCTCCTCTCTCGGCTGTGTCTTAAGTAGAGAGGAGCTGACCTCTTTGTCTTTCACAACCGTCTCACTTCCTTTGCAATGATTTTCCTCCCTTTTAGTTTGTACTCCCTCCAAGTAGAAGTACTAAAATTTTGCCCTCCGACCTCAGGACCCTTTCATTCAAAGTAATCCTTGCCATCAGGGCTGCTACACTGGCATCCATTTGGAACTTTCCTTTAAAAAGCTCCAGGCACTCCACTCGAGACAATCTATGTCCCTAATTCCCCTGAACACCTACACAACCTAGGTCTCACATTTTCCAGAAACCTCAGATGACCAAGATGTAGGTAAATGTTCCATCACATGAAGCCTAATCTCAACACTTCCCCACACCTACCCTCCCTCCCTATCTCTCTGTATGTCTCTCTCTCTCTCTCTCTCTCTCTCTCTCTCTCTCTCTCTCTCTCTTCTCTCTCTGTGTGTCGTGTGGTGTGTGTGTGTGTGTGTGTGTGTGTGTGTGTGTGTGAGGCTGACTCTGGCTGGCCTGAAACTGGCCATATAGAGAGGCTTGTCACAAACTCAGAGATTCACCTGCCTGAGTGCTTGGGTCACCACCACACCTGGCTTCTAAACTGACTCTTTAAAACAACTTTTATTCTGGCCACTCCTCAGCACAACACCTGGCTCCTTATCTTTGGACTCACAATGACTAATGTATTGTCCCCACAGCTGGGAACCATGCCCCTTTCCCATCTACCTCTGACAAGCAACCCACTGCCCAGCCAGCACCTCTTCCTAGACCCCACTAGCTGGACTACACACCACCCAGCCGTGGACTGGCTATCTCTCATTGTCTCTACCAGGCATCCTTCATAGAGTTCTGACAGCTGGATATTCCTCCTCAGTCTTACCACAAACTTTCTAGTCAGGAAAATTACCCACAGGCCTCTGACTGCTGGGTCTGCCTGTCTACCCAAACCTAAAATCCACAGTTTCCCTACTCTCCAGTCTGCCTGGGTCCCCCCAGTGAGATCCACCTAACCGACTTCTCCCCAGCGCATGCTCTGTCTCTGACTCCACAGATGCCTTAAACTTCCCCAACTTTCATTCCTTGTTCTCTTTGCACCCAAATCTGCAGGTCGTGGTCTTCCTACAGCTCGGTCACTCTGCTGCCATCATTCCCATCCCCACCCTGCCTGCGGATGAGGGGTCTTCCTCTGTGTGTCTATACCACATTGTGTTGACCCATACACTCTTTGGTAGACCTTGGATTCCATCCACCTCTGAGCTATTGTGAATAAAGCGGCTACAAATATGTTTATCCAAGTGCTTCTTCAACTCCTGCTTTCAATGCCTTTGAGCCCGCACCCAGAAGCAGAAGTGCTGAGTCATACAGTGATTCTATTTTTAAATTCTTTTACATTTAAATTTCATTTCAAGTGTATGGGTGCTTTGCCTGCATTATCTACGTGTACCATACAGGTGTCTGGTGCTCACAGAGGTCAGAATAAGAAGTTAGATCCCCTGGGCCTGAAGTTACAGATGGTTGTGTGCAGACAGGTGGGTGTTGAGAATCAAACCCAGGTCACTGGAAGAGCAGCCAGTGCTCTTAACCATTGAGCCATCTCTCTAGCTCTGTAATCCTATTTTTAACTTCTGAAGATAGCACCAGATTGTCTCCCATATTGTCTGTATCTTTTTACATCCTTACCTATGTTACACAAGACTGTAGTTTCTCCACATCCTCACCGCCAACACTTGATTTGTTTTGTTTAGTAGTAGCCTTTGTGAAATACTGTGGAATATGTGTCTCTGCCTCAGCTCTGAAACAAAACTTCAGCAACCATAGGAGACTAGGATGCTAGGAGAACCCTGCATCCCATACTTAGTCTGTGGCCCCAGTTTCTCACACAAATATTCTCAGACCTTTGTAATTTCTAGACTGATAGATGCAGACATAAGTATCTTTGGTCCTAATGAAATGACTCTTGATGGACTCAGTGTAAGGATTCAGGCACTGTGCTGGCCTGCCCCCGTCACCTTGCAGAATACACTCAGGCAGTACCCTGATGAGCCCAGGGTTCCATGGCTGCTACCTCACTATGTAGTCTGCACACAGGTGCAAAGGACCCTTTAAAAGAAAAACCCCAAACCACTTCCGCTCTCTTTCCCGATATTCTCCTGAAGGGGCAGACAGGATTTTTCCTGCCTCCCTTTTCTCTCTCTTCTTTCCCTCTCTCTCTCTCTCTCTGTCCCCTCTCTTTCTCTCCTTTCCCCCTCCCATCCCTTTCTAATAAAACTTTTCACTTAAGCTCTGTCTGCCTGGCATGTTCCTAACACTTAGGACATAGGAGATGGTCACCAAAAGACCAGACCACGATAGAAGCTTGGAACTTTCAGGCCCACCCTAATTATTTAAGAAGTGAAGACGGAGCCAGGCAGTGGTGGTGCACGCCTTTAGTCCAGCACTGGGGAGGCAGAGGCAGGTGGATCTCTGTGAGTTTGAGACCAGCCTGGTCTACAGAGCAAGTGCCAGGACAGCCTCCAAAGCCACAGAGAAACCCTGTCTCAAAAAACCAAAAAAAAAAAAAAAAAAAAAAAAAAGTGAAGACAGAGGAAATTGAGTTAATCATCAAAAATCCAAGAACTTTGGCTGAGGAGATAACTCAGTCTGGACTCAGACCTCCATTCAACCTTTAGCACTTCCGGAGAAAACCATAACAACTGGGAGTGGTGTGTTAGATTTGGGGATATAGACTAAAGACACAAAAGGCAAGAGACTAGAATCTGACCTCAAAGATGAGACTGTTCAAACAGCAAAGGGCACATACTCTCCCTCTGGAATGGAGATCCTGCAAAGGGAAGGTGAGGGGCTGAGGAATAAGGAAGTCAATGAAGCTGTCGGGCGATGTGTGCAGTGGACTCCTCTTCCTGGAATTGTTTGCTCAACTGAGACAGACTATCTTGGGAAATGGCTGTCTCAGTAAAGAGTCCTCTTTGTGGCTGAGGGATAACAGTTGGGCAAGGCCAGCTGTAACCTCATAGGAATTCTGATTTTACAGCAGAGGCACTCTGACATGGTGGTTTGTGCTTGTAAGCCCAGAAATAGGACAGTGGAGACAGAAAAATCCCTAGAGTTGATTGGCCAGCCACCTTAGCCTAATTGATGGTTCCCGATTCCCAATTAGAGACCTTGTCTTAAAAAACCAAGGTGGGTGCTTCTAAGGAATGATATCTGAGGTTGACCTCTAATCTTCACACACATGTACCTACACACATACATGCACTTATGTGCACACACACACACACACACACACACACACACACACACACACACACTACAAAAATTATAGATACCAAAAGATTCTGGAATGCTGTCGTGTGGAGTACCAAAGTATGGTGGACAAGGAGAGTTCATGCCGTGGGAGATTGGTGACCTTTCCCACATACTTTGTTTTCAGCATGTCTCCCTTGTGAGGTTTTTTGGGTTTTGTTGTTTTGTTTTGTTTTTGAGACAAGGTTTTTCTGTATAATCCTCAATGTCCTGGAACTCACTCTGTAGCTCAGGTTGGCTTTGAATTTAGAGATCCACCTGCCTCTGCCTCTCTCTGACGTGGATTTCTGAGTTTGCCTGCTAGATCAGCAGACAGGAAGGTGTGGTGAGTATATGAAAACAGTAAACAATGATAAATAGAAAATTCACAAACTTAGGAGACAGTTGATGCTTTTAGAACAAGTTCGCTTTTAGACGTACAATAAGTTGGGCCCTTTTTTTTTTTAACTTTTGAAACAGAGTCTCACTATGTAGATGACCTGGCAATCCTGGAACTCACTACATAGGCCAGGCTGAGCTCAGACTAGTGACAATTCTCCTGCTCCTGCTTCCCAAGTGCTAAGATTACAGACATGGACCCCCATGACCAGCTCTAAATTGTGTTTTAATTTTTAATATTTCTTTAACTGGTAACCTTTTTTAAAAGATTTATTTATTTATTATGCATACAGTGTTTTGCCTGCATGTATGCCTGCAGGCCAGAAGAGGGCACCAGATCTCATTACCATGTGGTTGCTGGGCATTGAATTTAGGACCTTTGGAAGAGCATGCAGTCAGTGCTCTTAACCCTGAGCCGTCTCTCCAGCCCAACTGTTAACTTTTGATAAATGACCTTGCAGGTGAAATTGTTTTAAGAGGAGAAAAATAGAAGCTCTGTGTTAGAATGGTCTAGGATGTGGTGGTACAGAAGATAGGGGATGAGGGAGAAGGGGAAGGGGAAAAGGGAAAGAGGGCAGGGTCATTTGTCCCTGAGGGACAAAGGACTGCCTCTGGATAGAAAAGAGACAGATGTGGCCCATAGGCAAATGATGGTTTATAAAGGTAAAATTGAAAACCCTGTGTTAGGACTGGTACACCTAGCCCGTTATTTGCCACAAGGAAAGAGAAAGACAACACTTGTGAGTTCCAAAGATTTTGTTTATTTGTTTGTTTTGTTTTTCAGGACAGGGATTCTCTGCATAACTCTGGCTGTTCTAGAACTAGTTCTATAGACCAGGAATGTGCCACTACCCCCTGGCCAAGGGCTCCAAAGATTTTAATAAATAACGACATGAGCAGGTCACTGATTGATAGGGCTACAGGACAAGGACTCGGGAGCCTTGTTTCTCCTGAAAGCCCCAAGCAGGAGCAACAGTGGGGTTTATAAGCACAAACATTTGTTCCCAAGTTACAATTACAGTTTTCACCAATCAGGTCTAGGTGGTGCAGCCTTGCTGGAGGAAGTGTGTCAAGCATTGCCCTACTTCCACTTTGAGCTCTCTGCTGTGTGCTTGTGTTTGAAGACATAATACCATTATGCTTGGTGGTTGTGGGCACCTTTAATCCCAGCACTTCGAAGGTGGAGGCAGGTGGACCTCTGTGAATTTGAGACCAGCATGGCATATACATCAAGGCCCAGGCCAGGCAGGGCTACATAATGAAAACTTGTCTCAAAGCAAACAAACAAACAAACAAACTCATGAAGATGCAGTTGCTCAGCTTCCTGTGCTAACTGCTGCTGTCGTGCCTTTCCCACCATTATGGACTCTCCCTCTAGAAGCACAAGCCCAAACAAACCCTTTCATCTTAAGTTGCCTTGGCCATGGTGTTTCACCACAGCAACAGAGAAGTAACTAATACAAGCCTCTAGTTTGTTTTTGTTTCTGTTTTGCCCCAGACAGGCAGAGTCTGATATGTTGTGCAGTCTGGCCCCTGACTCCTAGACCCAATGAATCCTCAGCTCAGATTCTGCAGTAGCTGCCCTATAAGTTCGCTTGACTGCATAAGACTCGGGTTATTATTATTATTATTGTAAAGGAGATGGTTTTCTTTTTGAGATGGAGCCTCACTGGCCAGCCTGGTATGCACAGAGATCTGCCAGCCTTTGCCTCCTGAGTGATGGTCTTAAAGGTGTGTGCCATCATGTCCTTCCAGGGAAATGAATGTTTAAGATCAGAGAAAGCATAGCATGTTTGTTGTTCTTGGGGAAACAATCAAATGCTAAGGACGTAATGGTGATAAGGAAATAAGAGGGACTAAATTAAAAATAAGTCCTGGGAGGAAAGATGAATTGAGACTCAAGGTCTTAGGTCATTCGTTTCAATAACCATAGGGATTTTTTTTTCTCCAGATGCTGGGGATCAAACCCAGCACACTATGAATGCTAAGTAAATTCTCTGCCACTGAGCTACACACCTAGCCTACCACAAAAAAAAAAAAAAAAAAAAAAAAAAAAAAAAAAAACACCCTGCCTCTTGTTGGTCCACCTGAGGGCAGAATCATCTGCCCTTCCTTATTAGTACTTTTTTTTTTTTTTTTTTTTAGGGAATGAATTTCTTTGCCCAGGGAACAACCAGGGCCTGCAATTGAGAGAGATGAGATGTCTATCACTAAGGTAACTACCATGTATCTGCTCCATTGTGGCATTTACAACTATACAGCCATCTCACTGTTATCGGAATGCCAAAGTGTGACTTCTTGGGAATTAGCAATAAAGTTGAGTTAACCAGTTACTTCAAAATAGAGAATAAATGAAAAATAAGTTTTCCTTCACTATGTTTATTTTTGTCCAGGGGATGCAGACTCTTAATTCTAGAAGAGATTTCAAGGCATATTCAGCCATGGTGATAGGTTTGGGTTTGCATGTTCTCTAATCCAATCCATTCAATTCTTTTTTTTTTTTTTAAGTGAGTGCTAAACTAAAGACTTCTGCCCTATAAGCTGGGACAGATGGTCCTATCCCTGAAGCTATGTGCACTAGTCACAGGACCACAAAAGAAGTCACTCTAATGGAGAACAGAGTCGGCAGATGAAAATTAACTAGATCCTTGTTAAAGTACTGGATCAAGCTTTCTCGAAAGGTCAGATTTCAAGTTTCAACAGAGCTCTGCCACTTTTCAGTCCTGTGAAATGATAAATTCTGTTTGTTTACTTATTGTTTGATTTAGTTTTTCTTACTTTTTTTAAATCTGTGTATACATTAGAGAGGGGTACATCCATGCCACAGCACTCACATTCGTGTGGGGATTAGAAGACCACATATGGGAGTCGGTTCTCTCTTTCCACCATGTGAAATCTGGGGGTCAAATTCAGGTCATTAGATTTGGCAACAAGTACCTTTTAGACCCAATGAGCCACCTTGCTGGCGCAGTTTTATTTTATTTTATTTTATTTCTGTTTTGTTTGAGGTGGCCTATCACTATGTAGTCCAGGCTGGCCTAGAATTTGTGATACCCCTGTCGAAATTTTCTGAATCTAGGTTTACACAACCACACCCTGCTAATAAATTCTCTTTATTGATTGAGCCAGCTTGAGTTGGACTTTGCATTATTACAGCCAAAGGCATTGGAACTGAAGTACAGAGAAAGGGGTGGGTCGCAGTAAAGAGATGCTTAGCATACTCCAGGTCCCTGTGATCCTGTGCTAGGCAAACAATGGAGCAACCAAAGCTGAGTAAGTAGTCTTCAGTCTAGACTAGTGATTTTCAACCTTCCTAATACAGTTCCTCATGTAGTGGTAACTCCCCAGCCACAAATTTATTTTTGTTGCTACTTCATAACTCTATTTTTGCTACTGGTATAAATTGTAAAGTAACTATCTGAGTTTTCCGATGGCCTTAGCTGATCGCTGAGAAAGGGGTGCCGGCCCACAGACTGAGAAACTCTGGTCTAGACTCATTCTCCAGTACCTCTGCTCTCAGGCCCCTTGGGCCTTTTGCTCTTCCCAGGGGCATCAGCCCTCTTCTTCTGAACTGCATCTCTTGCCTTTGGGATCTGGAACCTTATTTTAGCCAATTTTGTTTTAAAATAGGTTATCTTCCTAACTTTCATTATCTTTGTCATTGTGTCAGTCAGGGAAAAATAAATAACACCCCCAGAAAGCTCAAACAGAAAAAATATTGCTTTCAGAGATATCAATGTTTTATAAAATTGAAAAGACCAAAGGACTGAAAGTCAGAAAAGTCCGCTGTTGCTCTGAGGTTTGACACCAGCTTTCAGAGAATTGATGATTCTGGGAATTGCAGTAATCACTATCTCTAGCAATAGCCATGTAGGCAACTGTAGAGAAACATGTGGCATGTGGAGGCCCCCAAAACCCTTTTGTCTTCTAGGCACAGTCCCCAAAACAATGGCATATGGCTTCTCTTTCTCATCACCGACTTCTCTCCTCTGTGGGACCTAATCCACACCCTACCCAAAAGGGATTAGAAAAATTCTTTTATTGAGTGATATGAGAGAACAGAGAATGTCTCAAATAGTGTGGATTGTCAATATACACTTAACGGTCCATTCACTAAAGGAATAAACCATCCATTGACTCCCCTACCCTGACCCCATGCTAAATTTTAATACAGTATCTTTCTCTATAGCATAAGTTGGCTTGGGACTCCAAGATCCACATGCTGGGATTATAGGTGTACAGTACTACACCTAATTTACATTTTATTTTATTTTATTTTTTTGAGTTATGGTCTCACTATGTAGCCACGGCTGGCCTGGAACTTATATAACAACCAGGCTGACCTTGTACTCACAGAAATCCTCCTGCCTCTGTCTTCCGGGTGTTGGGATTAAAAGCCTGCACCACCTGGCATGC